>NW_017100181.1:2110548-2113328 GCF_001263275.1 Habropoda laboriosa | reverse complement strand
TAAATAAATATGAACTTTCTTTTTAGAAGCTACTGACTTCACAGTAGATGATGTCTTCTTAACTTTGTTGCACCATGAATCTAAAGAGATTGTAGCAAAGACTGCTAAAGCAATTGCTGAGATTGCAAAAAGTGAAAAAGGAAGGGAAAAATGCACCAATATAGACTTGGTTACTACATTAATAGATCTTTTAAAGGAAGATCGTGTTGATGTATTGACACAGACATCCAGAGCTTTGGGAAATATTTGTTATGAGAATGGTAGGAAGTTTTAATTCCTAACGACCCAAATTTTATTCATGTATGTAGCTAACATTAAAACTACTATTACTATAATATGCCATCATTAAAACTAGTGACACAAATGACTTTATTCATTAATTTTCATCTAATTAATACCTAATTTTAACTAATTGCTTCTAATATTAAAAGTACTATTAAAGTATAATATTTAAGATTTTTTGGTACAGTGTTTAAAGACTAACAGGAATGATTTAATTTTTAAAATTAAATTTGAAAAAATTTGCAAATGATATGATAATTGATAAATTTATATTTTTATAGAGAATGGTAAGAAATTTGTCGAAGATAAAAATGGGTTAATGTCAATTTTGGGTGTATTGGAGAAAAGTGTTGCATTAAAGGATGTAGAAGGTGCACCATTCCTTCGTAATGTTGCTGCAGGACTTTTACTAAACTTCCTTATTGATCGACCATCTCTCTATTCAAAGGTATGGTATGTTTCACATGTTACATTTTCTTTAGTTGTTATGTTTTCTTATTATAATTATTATAACTATGCTAGTATGTTATTTAAAAATTTTAATTGTATACTGTTAATATGTTGTAATGTAGCATATGTATATTTTATCTGGATCAATGACAGTATAATAAATTATAACAAAAATGAATGCACATGAACAAGTTGTTTGTAAATAGTATACATTCTTTAAATGACATACTATTATATATGTGGTAAAAAATATGTTAATCTGTAGGAAAACTTTCATAGGCATTGGAACATGAGATGGTGCCTATCATCTGTACCATTTTAGAAACTGATGGAACTGCAGGTGGAGAGGCTGCAATGCATGCTCTTTCAATATTGAGAATACTTGATGATGATTCTGCAGTATTTTTGGATGAGAGGCTTACAAAAATTTTAGTAAATATTTTAACAACTGATACATCACTGGAACTTTTTGAAATGTGTTTAGAAGTTCTTCATGGTCAAGCAGAAGATGGTATCTATTTGATACATAAAACATAATATTATTCTAAGCACGTAATAATAATTTACGAATATTTGATTAATTATGAATACACATTTAATTTTCAGAAAAAGCAAAATCATTGCTTGCTAGGGCAGGTGTTTGTGAATTGTTGTTAAAACTTTTAGAAAAACACAGTCCATATTGTACAGATGAAGAAACTAGGTCTGTGTTAAAAATTGCTTGCAATCTAATTGTTCTTGTCTTAACTGGAGGTATGTTAACAAAACAAAGACATCAATTGGTAATATCATCTTATTTGTTTTAATAATATCTTTATATATAACTTATAAGTAAAACTTCTCTTAATATTTTATCTAAATTAAAACAATAATAATTATTTATGCTTGACCACGCGAAAGTGAAGCTTCCAACGCGTATACCCAAGAAAATAAACTGTAAGAAAGTGGATATGCCATCCTAATTACTCTATGGTCCTATACTGTCTTCGTTTAAGGGGAACTTCTGGTGTAAATAAACAAATGGTTTTCAATCAGCAATTGGTAACGTTGCGCGCTGACAAAAGAATAGGAAACTGAAAAGGTTGTCTGGCCGTTAATCATTTAATAGAACCTAGGACATTAATTTCCAAATGACTTGCATACATATGAAATCGCAAACACTGACAGTAAACCTCAGAAAATTTATTAATATTTTTTCAGATTTAGAAAAGTGAAAACTATATATTTTTTTGTTATTCTTGAATAATAAAAATAGCTTCCTGCGCTCATCTGTTACCGACTGCTCCCACAAGGTTCAGTTGCAGTCTATCCTTGATCATGCTACCTCGTAAAAAGAGTAAGTATGATAATGTTATTCGAAGGCTATTCATTGTAATTGGCTGATTATTAGCGAAGACGTCACGAGTTCTCTTTCACCTTCCCCTTTTTGACCCTAATCCCTCCAAGAAGCTTCATTTCAGCTTGGTCAGGATTACTAGGATAAATTAGTAAACATTAAAATTATATTTCTCATTTAGTGTTGAATCAAAATCATTATATAATTTATAAAAAAATATTTATATGTTAGAAAATATGTAAGTAATACTACCTTTTAGATGACAGTATGAATACTTTGTATGATGACAGTAATGGTGTTGTATATAAAAAGCTGGTTGAATGGCTTGATAGTGAAGACAGAGACTTGCAAGTCACAGCAGTATTAGCAATGGGCAATTTTGCACGTACTGATGCCCATTGCAAACTTATGGTTACAAAAGGCGTTCATTGTGACCTTTTAAAATTGCTTCAGGAGAATAATACTGATGCTGGTGACATAATTTTTCAACATGCTTTACTCAGTGCTTTAAGGAATCTTGTTATTCCTGCAGATAATAAACCTGTAATATTGAAAGATGGACTGATCAATGTTTTATATTCCATGCTGGATATTCCATCATATCCAGTTGTGTTTAAATTATTGGGCACTTTAAGGATTGTTATTGATGGTCAAAGTAAGATTGTTTTAGACATATTTATAACAGATAATATATTTATATTTTACTTTAATT
>NW_017100181.1:2092814-2110246 GCF_001263275.1 Habropoda laboriosa | reverse complement strand
AAGTACAATTACTAATATTTATATTTTGTTATTCTAGGAGTAAAGAAATAGTTTTCTCAATAATACAACATGGTGGAGTGAAACACCTAGTCAAAATGTTAACAGCACCACACTTTTTAATGCGGAATGAAGCTTTAATTAGCTTGAAGATATTGATCAAAACCTGTTTAACTGAGCATGAAAACCTTATTGAGGTTGATACAGAAGAAAATCAAAGTTCAAGGAAAGACCAACCAACCCAACAGATATCAGTTTTGCAACATATTTCATTTATAGTAGATAACATTACTAATTCAGGTACACACAAAAACTTTTTTTCTGATTTAAGAAAATATAGAAGAAAATTTAAATATTTTAATTATTGGAATAGTTTTTTCACCTACTTTTTGAATTTACATATGTAGGACTTGAACCACTTAACGCTCAGATTTTTTTCAAATTTACCGTCCAAAAATGCACAAATTTTTTTTTTTGCATACATTCATATTCTGTGGATATTGTAACATGTTTTCTGCATTTTTAGCGGTGTACGAAGTACTATTACTGAAATAGAGAAAGAAAAGCGGAAGATAGAATATAACATAAATTATTCTGTTTCGAGTATTAAAATTTAATAAAAAATGTAGCAAAATTTAATAGAAAATAACAATAATAACAATAAAAAAAAACTATAAGAAAGAAGATTACTGAACGCTGGTTACACAGAGACTAAAGAAATGCGTAACAGATGTCGGCTTAAAGATTGTGCATATTATCATTGTTTATTCATTTAATATACAAGGGATAGTGTTAGAAAGGCAATATATGTGTTTTAGTCCAGATATCAGAGTTTTGATTCAGAAATATCAATGACTAGAGTAAGAAAACCGCCAAGCGGCGACCGTATCGATTGTGCCTGTGACAGTCAGGGACTTGTCCAAATTGGACGTTTCGGCGTGCCTGTATATGTCATGGGCGTGAGCGTTAAGTGGTTAAAGGATTTATAAAATTATGTGAAAATTTTTATTAAATTTAAATTTCAGATGCCTTAAAGGAACATCCTGGGAAAAATGAATTACTACAATTACTTGAAACAAAACAAATCAAAGATCCAACAGTTAATGAAAAATTACAAAAACTTCACGATAAACTTGCGCTGTTAAGTGTTGAAGAATTATTAAAAACGTATAAGCTTCTGTCAGATATGGGCATCTAAAATGCAACAATTCTTTAATTGAAAGAAAATGTTTCTTTCTGTTCTTATTTAATGATCTTTCATTAACATTGTAACTATGATCAAAACGGTGTGAATGTAACAAAAATGTGCAATTTATAAGCATGCCCATCAATTCTCAATTTAGATTTAACGTTTATATATAATAAAATTTAATTGTTTTTAATGATTTTCAGTTCTGTTTGTCCTTTATTGAAGTCATTCCTAAATATGTAAGTATAAAATCATTTTGTATTAAAAGCTATAATTTTGTAAAGTATATGATGTGCATGATTGTAAGAAGCAAAAGATTTTAAAACCAATAATGGTGTTACATAGGAAATTATTTTTTCAAATTAGCTTTGCTGTTTATTGTAATGTAATGAATTTTCGCGAGTAATGAGTAATTGATTTATTCAAATTTTATCAATTACTTAGTATTTATGTCAATTATGTGAATTATTCGCTATTTAATTGATATGTAATCAGTCAATTCACTAATTATAAAAAAGAGAGAAACTATTAAAAATTTGTGAATATACAAGTGTACATAATTTTAAGAAATTGACCAAGGAATATATTTTATGTAACCAATTGTAAGATTAATATAAAAATAAATTTATGGATGGTAATTCCTGATTATTGTAAAATTTTCCCCAGTTTTGTTATTTTTAAAGTATATAATCGTTTTATAGAATTGACATTACAGTTGAATCTTTGTTTAAGAGCTCTTTTAAATAGGATTATTGCGGTATTAACCCTTTACTGTCGCCATCTGGAATCTACCAAAGTTAAGTATGTACTTTAGGCACAATGCAGAATTTAAAAGAAAACGCAAATATATATTTTTATTTTGATATAATTTTATTGATATACAACACAAGAATTATATTATAAAAAACTAATTTTTTACTAGGTGGTAATTTAATTTGTATGTTTAATAAATGAAATTAGATAAATGTCTTTTTAAAAATATTATCCTTATTTCGAAAAATTTAGGATTTGACGAGTACCTATTATTTACGTCAGACATTTATAATTTAATCATCGCAAAATAAAAATTCACAAAATAATATTTCTATTATAGTTCTTGCTTTATTAGATTTATTCATGTTACATTCATTGTTTGTGAAATTATATATGAATATACATATACACTAATGATTTCGAGTGTGTGGTTCGGGATCAGTCCACTGATCGAAAATGGCGCCTCAATCAACTGGGCTGCCACGTAATGTTGTGTGTCGCGTCGACGAGATACGTCTCTTCGACAATTAACGGCGAATTACACCGTAAAAAGTGCAATGCACGTCTCATGGTGCAGTGAGGTCTAAACTTTTGTTCATATTCGCCGTGGTAACCTCGTCCAAAAGGTAAGAAAGTTCTCCCGCTCTAGAAAACCCGAAGAAAAGCTCGGGCTTCATAGTATCTTCATCTCGACGTGACGTTTTAACCTTTCGCTCTTTCCTTGTGTCTTAATCTTTGAAAATTCCTGTAGGCATTCAGTCTGCCTTCTTTCCTGGTCACGAATACTGAATTGCGAATTTTGTTATTTTATTCTTACTTGAATTCCAGCTTGATGAGTAAATATGTATTTACTTCTGAAACATCGAAACTGTTGCATTTCAATGATATTTTATTTACTGCCTTATTTTTTTTCTTTTCTGTCGTTCATTGTGTAGTTTTATTGTTTTCTTTCGCATAGTTTGTCGTAATATGCGTTTCTGCTCTTGTCAAGTTTATTTGACTTTTGTTAACACTTAATAATGTAATTTCACTGCTCTCTGACACCTTTATATAGAAAATGTATTTTGTGGTTTCACTGTATTTAATTGGTACGATTAAAGTGCATTAATCTATATTTAATTACAGTATCATTACATTTCACTTTTTATCTTTGCAATCTGTAAGATTTTAGTTTTCAAGTTCTTTAATAGTTACTTTCATATTGCTGGCAAAATTTTATTTTTCATTGTGTATTTTCAATTAGAGTGAATATTTTTAACTAGATAACAATTATATTTTAATATTGCAACTTTAAAATCATTGAATGTAATCTATAAGTTTATTTGTTACATTATTATGTCTGATACAAATTTATAATTATTTACCACCTGTTTATCCATAATTTTCAATGTCAGATGTGTTTCCCTTTATGTATTTTTGTTGTATATCTATGTTAATAATGATACTAAAAACAATAATAATACTGTTATACACTGAAATTTTTGATAAAACAGAAATTACAGAATGCAATGATTAATGTTATGTTTAATCTTTTTGCTAAAATAACATTAATTAAATATTGCATTATTATATCAGTTACATAGACATGAAAACAGGTATTATAAAGAAAAAAAAACATACAATTCAGTAAATGTAAGATGTTACATTTGTATTGTCTTTTGGAATATGACATCAGTATCTTTCTGTTTACTTTTAAATGTAAATTATGTATTATATAAGTAAATTATAAAGTATTAAAATTGAAAATCATCAAAAAAAATATCAGAAAGAGCAAAAAGTCTAGATTATTCAAGGTTTAAATGATTCATGTTAAGTAGTATTTATAGTCTTGTTGTTATGGAAGAAAGTTAAACATTGGATATGACGTTTAATGTGTATTTTAATGTCATTGAATGATTGCCTTATCAAATATCTACTTTTAATACATAGGAAATTAGCTTTTAATATTGCTTTTAGGTGCTTTTACTATTATTGTAGTTGTTTTATTATTTATTGCTGTGATAACATTGCATTGATAACATTCTTTGTTAATTATATCTAGTTACTTTAATGTAATATCATTACTAACAACAAATCAATAAATTTAATTAATTAAATGTAGACCTTCATTTTTTATAGATATGATTTGCAAAAATGTGTATCATTAAATATGGAAATTTGAAGTATATTTTGTTTGATAATTTTAATGTGGTTAATTTTTTGTATATAATCTTTCTTTGTTTTTTTTTAAATGTTAGAAATATTATATTGTAAATAACCTTAATGTTTCTAGTACTGTATTCAATGTCTTTATGTACATTATTACTTAAAAATTTTGAAATTTTTAGTGACGCTTGGAAGTCAACGATATGTCTCAACCAACAGACTATCAATACCATACATATGGTAATGGGGGTAACGTAAAAAGTGGCCCCCCTCAAATGGTAAATGGACAGGCAAGTGTGGCACATCATAATGGCATGCAATCAACAAATTATAACTTTACTGGTAAGAATATGTTAAAATGCAAAGTAATTGTTAAAAAGTCAAATTTTTAATATTAGTATAATTCTTTAAGTCTCTATTATCCCCATGTGTTTCAATGCAAGCTTTAAATTATTTTCTCATTTTTTAATTATTTATCACTTTTTCAAATTTTAAGTTTTCACAATTTATTATAAACTTTGTATTCAAAGTATGACACATTAGCAGTGTAAATCTAAAAATATTGTAATCACTATAAATAGTAATAAATTATTGAAATGTCATTTGTTGTAATATATCAAATTTATTATGTATTATGCTTATATATTATTGATCATAAATGTTTATTTAATATGAATTAATACTAAACTTTTATATTCAAATATATTAAAATTATTTCTTATCAATGTTAGATATAAAGAACGTAAACTTATTATCAATATGTTTCATTTTCAGGTACTCCATCATCACAATCATCACGAGATCCATCTAGGGAAACCTCAAGAGATCCGTCACCAACTCCATATCTTCATAACCAATACAGGACACCTTTACAACGGCCACCAATGCCTCCAGTGAATGGTCAACAAAATTCAATGAATCCTTCAACTAATCCAATGAATGTAATGCCACCACCACCACCACTACCAGTGAGGTTACCTCAAGTTCAGCAACAACCACCAATGTATAATGTTCAGAATCAGTTCCAAGTCCTAGTTACAAAAAATCAAGCTCCTCCAAGAGATGAATCAATAAATTCACAAGTAAATTCACAAGTAGAGCCTCCACAAATAATGCCTGCTTTTGATCAAAATTTATCCCAGAATTCAGGGCTGGATCCTAAACCTTATAAGCCTGATAATCTAAATACTGTACAAGGTACACAAACATTTGTACAGCAACAAGAACAAAATGTAATTCCTACTAGTACACAACAACCTAGAGGACAAAACATGTACCAACAAAATTTCGGAGGACAAAGAATATATCCAAAAAATGCGTATAGCGTACCACATCCCGCGACTGTACCAAATACAATGCCATATGGTATGCCTGGTAGTGGACAAGTTCAAACAAAGGTTCCAACTTCAACAACAGGATATCCTGGACAAAGAATGGTTTGTTTTTATTCACTTTCATATTATCATTTGGGAAGGAATTTGTTTTATAATAGGAAACTTTGCTTTTTTAATGAAGAATCTATTTTATTTGAGCTGCTATCAATTATTTATAGAGCACTGTACGATAATTATTTTTAACTTTTATTTTTAAGTTTATATTTGCTACTTTACAATTTATATTTCAGCAATTTTAAATTCTAGATTATTACTGATCTGATTTTTTGAGGTGATGTTTTTTATGTTTATTAAGATTTTAATTAGAAAATATGTTTAATCTTTTTTCAGTATCCAAGTCAACCACCAAATCCAATGAATATGCCACCAGATTCAATGAATAAACGATATCCAGACTCATATCCTGATCAAATGAATCAGTTGAACAACCAAATGAATATGATGTCTGTTGCACAACTTGGCTATAATAAACTATGGGTGAGTAATCAAAAAACAAATTTAAGCAATCTTACATCTTACTAGAAATTTTACATATACTTATTTTAACTTATTTTGTGCTATATCTTTTTGCTTCATTATTATTCAAATAACATCAAAATATTATTTTATCTTAGGGAATGGAGATCATGGACCTTCTACAGTGCAGAAATGTTCTACCTGCAGAAAAAGTAGAACCACCAAAGATAAAACTTCACCAAGAATTTTTAGAAAGTGTTAATTGTAGTCCAGAGTAAGTATTCCATATATAAAAACATTAAGTGATTAATTTTTTTTTTTTCCTAATAATTATTAAATTTATAATTGTGATTCATGATTTTTTTTAATTATTTTGTGACTTTTTTAGTATTTTCCGCTGCACGATCACGAAGATTCCAGAATCAAATTCCTTACTGCAGAAGTCGAGGTTGCCTTTGGGTGTTTTAATACATCCTTTCAAAGACTTAAATGTATGTAAAATATTCCTTTTTTATTTCAGACATTAAAATCTAAAAATTTTTAACAAGTTATTTTACCGTATTAAATATTATTATATTTTTAGCATTTGCCAGTAATACAATGCAGCACAATAGTTCGATGTCGTGCTTGTAGAACATATATTAATCCATTTGTGTACTTCAATGATTCAAAAAGATGGAAATGTAATCTTTGTTACAGAGTAAATGAATGTAAGTACGAATTGTATATGCCGTTAAATCATTTTTTATTATTATTTCATTTTACTGTAATGTTTTATTTAATGTTTTATTCTTTTATTTTTTCTTATTTTATTAACATTTATTGATGAAATGATCTTCTAAATGCTTTGTACATATATTAGAAATAATAATATTTTCGTAACATTTTTTTATTCGCTTATAACAAATATTTGATTATTTTGTGAGAGTAATGTTCTTAATTTTACGTGAAAATTATCTTCACAGTGCCAGAAGAATTTCAGTTTGATCCTGTAACAAAATCATATGGGGATCCATCTAGAAGACCAGAAGTAAAAACTAGTACAATTGAAT
This sequence comes from Habropoda laboriosa, assembly GCF_001263275.1. Taxonomy (NCBI): domain Eukaryota; kingdom Metazoa; phylum Arthropoda; class Insecta; order Hymenoptera; family Apidae; genus Habropoda; species Habropoda laboriosa. The sequence continues at coordinate 2,103,260 of NW_017100181.1, read as the reverse complement.
TTATTGCACCTAGTGAATATATGGTAAGGAATACTCTCTTAAAATTATAAAGCAAATATATACTACTAATTTAGTTAATTTAGTTAAATATTGATTAGTATTTTAGCTAATATATAAATAACATTTTTTATTTAGAATATAATACTGAAATACATTTATTATCCTTTTATTTGTAAATTTTGTCATTGAAAGTGACTTGGATTATGTTTAAGTAAATAATTAAAGCAATAAATATGTTTAAGCTGCGTCCACCACAGCCAGCTGTGTATCTGTTTGTTTTGGACGTTTCGAGACTGGCAGTAGAGAGCGGTTATCTGAGCATAGTGTGCAACGTAATTTCAGAGGAATTATCAAGGCTGCCAGGCGATGCTAGAACACAAATTGGATTTTTGGCAGTAGATTCTGCAATACATTTCTTTGGCATACCTGATAATGTATCACAACCTCAGGAAATGATTATGCTCGATATAGATGGTAAAGTAATATGTATTTCTTAAATGTTAATTACACATAATGAATATGAATAATTATTTTGCGCACATTTAACTAATACATATAATCTAATTGTAAGAATTCCTGGTTTTAGATGTATTTCTTCCATGTCCGGAAAATCTAATTGTTAATTTAAAAGAACGGGAAGAATTAGTAAGAGATTTATTGGTCCAATTACCTACAAAATTTCAAGGAACTCATGATACGAATAACGCGTTAGGCGCAGCATTGCAAGCTGCTTACAAACTTATGGTATGTCAAAAATATATATGCCTGTCTAAAAAATCAGTATACACATATCAAAAATTGTTAACTATCAATTTGACAAAATACAAAAAAAGCAAGTGAAAGTTGTTAATTTTATTTTAGTCACCGACTGGTGGACGTGTGACCATCTTCCAAACCTGCTTGCCAAATTTAGGTCCAGGACTTTTACAAGCCAGGGAAGATCCAAACAGTAGAGCGAGTAAAGATGTACCACATTTGAATCCAATTACAGATTTTTACAAAAGATTAGCATTAGATTGCAGTGGTCAGCAAATTGCAGTCGATCTATTTCTATTAAATAGTCAATACTGTGACTTAGCTACTCTTTGTAAGTACTGATTGAAATTACTTTCTTTATTACTTATTCTGCTAAAAAATATAAAAATTCTTTTAAAATTGTTAAATTGTTTTAGTGAATATTTAAATAATTAAGAAAGTAGTAAAAATGATTAAACTGTTAGAAATTTAAAGTAATAAAACGGAAACCAAAACTTTTATTTTATAGCGGGCATGTGTAAATTCTCTGGAGGTTGCATATATCATCTTCCTTTATTTCGTGGCTCAAAATCGCAACATACAGAAACTCTCGATAGAATACTGAGACGTTACCTTACTAGAAAGATCGGTTTCGAAGCGGTGATGAGAATACGATGTACACGTGGATTGAGTATTCATACTTTCCATGGAAACTTCTTTGTGAGATCAACTGATCTTCTTAGTTTGCCTAACGTTAATCCAGATGCTGGTTTTGGAATGCAAATCGCTATAGAAGAAAATCTTTCAGATGTGCAAAATGTCTGTTTCCAGGCAGCTTTACTTTATACGTCCAGTAAAGGTAAGTACACTTATATGTAATTATTTAATTATAGTAAAGTGTAGGTATATTATCTGCTCTATTGATTCACATGCTAAAATTTTAAATGCACTATATTATGTTTAACATTTTACCTAATTGCTGAGTATTTAACCTAATGCCTTCTATAATTACTTTTTATCTATTTAATATACTCTCTGTTAAAGTATTTTTAAAATTAAAAATTATAATATCAAAAATAACGTAGAAAATAAAATGAATTTCAGGTGAAAGAAGAATTAGGGTGCATACATTGTGCCTACCAGTAGTGTCTACTTTATCCGATGTCCTTCATTCCGCTGATCAACAATGCATAGTGGGCCTACTTTCTAAAATGGGCAAGTTATCTTCTTTAGAAAAGAAATAAGCAAGTAGCATGGTATTTATACTATTCTACTGATTAGTATTCATATTGGAGTTGAATTAAATTTTGATGTTTTATATTTAAGTGTTTCAATATGATCATACAATAGATTATATTTGAGGCTCTAACTTGCCTTATTATTTTCTGACGTTCTAATGAAAAATTGTGAAATATTATTTAAAGAAAATATTGATGTTTTAAAACGTGTTATAATTTCTTTTTTGTTTATACTATTATAGCCGTAGACAGGTCTCAGCAGTCCTCTTTATCCGATGCAAGAGATGCTTTAATAAACGTAGCCATAGACGTATTAACAGCCTACAAATTGTCTCAATCAGCGGCCTCCGGTGGACTTCTTGCTCCAGGAAGTTTAAAACTACTGCCTCTTTATATTATTGCTCTGCTCAAATGTGTAAGTATTAACTAAAAAGATAGTACTTTCTGTGATCCCTTTTTTTTCTTTAATTTTGGTTTCATAATATGTAATATAGAATGTATCAATAATGATGACCTTAATTCCCTTAATTTTCTTTTATTTAAGAAGTAAAATGTTTGTTTAGGTTGCCTTCAGGTCAGGAACGAATACAAGACTTGATGATCGAGTCTTTGCAATGTGCCAGTTGAAAACTCTGCCACTCTTTCAATTAATTCAGATGATTTATCCAGACCTTTATCCTGTTCATGCGCTTGAAGATCGGAATGCAAAAGATATTGACGGGAAACTATGTCCACAACCACCTAGACTGCACCTTTCTGCTGAGAAACTTGACTCTAGAGGTGCATTCTTGATGGACGCTGGTGATCGAATGTTTATTCTGATTGGTAAAAACATTCATCCTTCTTTCTGTTGCAATGTGCTTGGGGTTTCTGCTTTTCCGTCGATACCGGAAGAACTCGTAAGTTCATGTTTATATAATTGATGAAATTAAATTCACACTAAAAATTATTTATTTTTGTACGTTAAATTTATTTCGTAATTAAGTATTTAATTATACATTTATGCGACTGTTTAATGTAAAAAATGTAGTAGAAGTAATTCATAGGATTGCTAAAAATTATAGTTCTTAAAAATTTATATTCTTTAATAAATACGGAACATATTTTTTTTCTAGTATGAGTTACCGGAGATCGAGACAATAGAAAGTGAAAGGTTACGCAATTTTGTATTTAGTTTGCAAGAAGAAAAGCCTTATCCTGCTTCTGTACAAATTATTCGGTAAGTTGTATTTTTATTTTTATGTTCAGAAGATTCTCACATTAAAAATTATCTAACAACTAATACAATGAACATTGTCTCATTATACACACAATTAATGCTGTTAAAATCATAATATGCTTGAATTAATGATATTTTAAAGTAAAGTTGAGGTGTTAGTGTTGTTATTCAAGTATAATATTACTTAAAATTCATTGTTACAAACTATGTTTGGAAACACATTGTAAGATTGAATTAGTCTTTAATGGAGCATACATGCTCAAAGTTTGAAACATGTTTGTTACTAGTTCATAATATCTTTAACTTCGTGTGGGCTGAAATTGGCAAGCATAGTGCAAACTGTATACTTGTGCTAGAAATGTTCTACTTGAGTACAGTAACCATGATATTCGGGAAAATATTAATTTTATTGTATTCCTTCATGCTTTATTGAAAACATTCATTAACACTTCTTTAATATTTCAATCAGTATAATTACATTTCGTATAAGTGAGTAAAATATATACATATATTTATGATGTTTAATTTTTAATTTTCAGGGATGACAGTCATTTCAGGACGCTCTTTGTTGAACGATTAGTTGAAGACCGTTTTGAGAATTCTCTGAGTTACTACGAATTCTTGCAACATCTTAAGACTCAAGTGAAATAATAATAAAAGAAATAATTTGGGATTAAATGGAAACAAACAAACTGACAGACATTAACATAAAAAAGCTATTGTTGATTACAGTGAAAGTGTTTAGCAATCGTGAACTGTGTTCAAAGAAACGAACCTCCTAATACGATTCTTTAATCGGTTGATTAAAATGAAACACTTAGGGATACAAAAACCATATATATGTGTATATACATGTGTATATACATATGCATATACATATACATATATATAAAATATACACAGCTATGTGTATGTACATATATATGTATGTATATTGATAACAGTATACTTGTATACATATATGTACGTATACGTATTTAGGAATGAATGTTATTCTTGTTTTAAGAAATGTTAAAGCATTTAAATATAATTAAACAGATTTTCTTTTTTTAATATTTTTCCGTTCCAGAAATCTCTAATTACTCGATTTTACAGTAGCTTTTCGAAGTTTTTATATTCCGAATACTCTGTTTAGGTACTTCACTTCAGAGACTTACCTGTTTTCAAAGGGTTTATCCGAATGTTGTTTCGGATTAAATGAATTTTCTGCTTCGACATCGAAGTGTTTTACGAAATTTGTTTTTAAATTAATCACTTTTCGTAATTTGTATATTTTAAATGTAATATATTTTTCAGACTAATTAGTCAAGTATGCGTTACGAAACTTTTCTCTTTGGCATGAAATCATTTTGTAAATAATCTTCATATTTTTTCGTATATCTCGAACGGGAATTTTACAATAAATTATGAATTAGATTTACCAGCTCCATAATATAAAGCAATATATACACACAGAGTATTTCATAAGGTATGGTGTATCCAAGAAAGAAGAAATTCATACGTCCGAAATAAAATGAGTTTTAATTCTTTTTCAACCCATATCAAGTCTTTAAGGTGGTAGTTATTAAATTTCTTAATCCATTTATGTATTTGTTATGTTATTACTGTTTATAGTGAGGATTGTTTTTAAATAGTGCGTGTTAATAATCCTTATTTCTTTTTCTTCTTTTAGTGACATAATACATGTTTAATCATAATTTATCGTTGGTGTGACTGAAATAAAGCCAATTAGCTTTCTAGTTTATGTACATATGCATCAAAACTGGAAAAAATTGTGCAAAAAGTTATGTGATATATCAAAATTCTCAATATATTCTAAGAACATATATGTTTCATAATTACAATTATTACTAAGGTGAAGATATATTCTGCAATGATTATGGAACAACCTTGAATGTCATCTTATTTGTCATGCAAGAATTTTGCATCTTTGGAATATACCACTCTTTATGAAGCAATCTGTACATATGCTATGTACAGAATGTCCCACTAAATGTGGTATGAAAGTATAATTGTTTTGTTAATAATTCTATAAAAAAATTACTTACTGATAAACCAAGCCTTATATATTCCAATATATTATCTTTCTTGATTATTATGCAACATTAACATATACATTGTTCCTTTTACTAAATTATATAAAAGGTTTATGCTATGAGAAGTAATTTTCTATTGGAAAATAACTAGTTTTTTTAACCTTTATTTAACACATACTTTAATTTAAAAAAATATATTTTATCAGTAAGAAAGAGTTATTATATAATTGTATTAATTATGCAGTTGAATTATTTAATAATTATCAGTAAGAATTTTTTTATAAGACTGTTGATAAAAAAAGATTGCACTTACCATATTTAATGAGACGTACTGTGTATATGTGTACGTACGTATGTATACATGTGTGTATAATGTACGTGTATATATGTATATGTATAGGCTGATCTCGAATTAACAAAGAAAATTACATAATGTTTACAAGGAAAACAATTTTTTTTATGAATATGATTTGTAGAAATGTACAAACAGAAAAATTCCATCTGGATATACAAAGCACATAGAACATGTATTTAGAAAAACGGATACACAATATCACACAAAAACAATTTCACATTGCACACAAATATATAATTCAAACACAAGTGCATAGATTGTTCCTAATTACTTGATATTGCTTTTGTTCTTATATATTATCGTAATTGCTATTTATTTTCTTGGAAAAGTAGAAGTTATGACAGAAAATTATGAAAAAAAAATATGACTGCTTGGAACATACAAGTAAGTACAAATCATGAGATATGCTGAAGACAGTAAAATTTGTGCAATTCTATATACATCTATTCTGGATGGATAGGTTTTTCATAGACAGGGTAATGGTAAAAGAAATTCGTTATTTAAAAACCATAAGATAATTCTTTATATTTCTGTGTAATTTTTTTTACTTCATAAATTGCTAACAATTTAATGATGTGTAGTATTAATTTTTACACTGCTTATTTCTCTTTGATTTAATTAATTTTTGTTATAATGAAATTCAAAGCAGAAATACATATGTATATCAGATGCACGTTTTCGATTTGTACACTGGGTGTTTAAAAAGACAATTTTATAAATTGTCAGGATACTCTAATATTTTTTACGAGAATATGTTATTTACTGGAATAATTATTCATCTCAATTATTTATTTTAATAAATTAATTGACAATATGTTAGGAATGATTCATTTAAATATGTATAATTAGTGGAAACTTCATAGTATTATATGATGAAGATTCTTTATATTTTAGGAATTTATAAAATTAGAAGTGTTTGAATTTTCACATATTCCTTATTTAAATTTATACATATATAACGCTTTTATAATGAAACATTTTAGTTTGATTAATTACAAAAGGACATAAATACAATTGGTAATAAATTATACATACATACTATATATGGAAAAAATATGTATAAATTATACACATTATATGAAAACTGTTATTAACTCTGTTATTAACTTTATCTTCTGCTTTTCAGTATACAAATATATATGTACTAAATGCATGTGGATTTAATACATAATAACTTATAAAAGCATGTTCATTATTCAGAAATAATATTTTGTATATTACTCATGTAAATTGTGCATTATAAATCAAAAAAAATATAGTCTACATTTCAAATTTTAAGGATATCACGTTTAAGTAACAAAATAAAATAATGATAAAATACAAAAAATAAAATAATTGTATAATTATCATTAATTTAAAGTTTAAAATGTACATGTACTACTTTTATTATTTTATTCACAAAAAATCAATATAATTCTTATTCTACATGATTTATGAATTGCTATGTCCAATATAAGTCATAAGTTTGCCTGTTTTAACTTTATTGTAAAGTATAATTGTTGTTTAAATCCCAATTAGATTTTAATTAAAATATATTTTAATAATTCTTTGAACAGTATACTTTGAACAATATAATGCAGAATATGTGAAGTAATTTTTTTATATAAAATAAGTGAAGAATAAATATATATGGGGTATTCACACTATTAGTCCACCAATAATAGTATGAACACTCATTGTATTATGTAATTCTATTATATATTTTCTTACACCCAGTGTATAGAATTAATAGTAATAAATCACTGTAGTGAGTAATGTAATAGCAAAAAGAAAACACTCTGAAATCTCTTATTTTAAAAAGTTCTATAGTTATCTTATCATTTTCATTTTCGAATATACTTTAATAATTTATATGAAATGATCTTGAATTTAAATGTTCAATTTCTGATACTACCTTAAGCAATGCAACAAATTTTAGGATAAATATATTAACTTGAAAATTGTAGAAAATATAATATAGAAGAAACATTCAATGTGGCCTGTTAAACAGAACATGTTGTTCAAAAAGACATTTTTTTATAAGATAAAAGATGAAGTTATTTAACTATTTTATGCATGTGGGCAAAAAGAGTGGAAATAAGTTTGGTTACTTACATAGCTTGCTACATCAGTTTCTAAAATTAGGGTCATCTGTTATATATAAATCTCTCATTGATGTTCATATAATTTCAGCCTCTATTAATTCTTTAAATGAATACTAATTATACAAAACACGATAGAGTGTGACTACAATGTCTTTAGAAAGACAACAGAGATGTATGCATCATGAGACTATACTCATTGTTGGATTATATATTATATATGTACTTATGTATATGTATATGAATGAATATATTTCACTTGTTTAATTCGAGATAAGTCTGTGCTGAGAAACAAGAGATACCTGAAATACCGTTTCTCAAACCACTAATGCTGCCAAACGAAGAAGTCAAGTTTCAAACAAATTTTTCGTAGATTCGAACGAATCGTAACTCAACAATAGGGAAACGGGGATAGAAGAAAAGATGTAAATCGTTCAGGATTATAATCTGCGGTATGAAAAGTGCAAAAATAAAACACTTAATACAGCATTGTTGTGTTTAAATTTTCTTCTTTTCACGATCATGCATCTTTCAAACGTGTAACCATTTTTGTCGTTGAAAAATCAATTTTTCTCTTGTTATTTTCGCGCATTGAATAGGGGAATCATTATGCTTGTATCATATGTTACACGCCCCTGGAGTACGGTGTACGTATGTACGTATATCCTTTATTTGCAATATTTCATGAATATAACATTTCGAAATTACAAAGTGGTGCTTTTAATATATAATTATTAAAATACTGTCAATTCTTTGTTAATAATTGGTAACAGATTCAAATGTTCATTGTTAATTTTGAAAGAGGTAAAAATTTGTCAAAAATCTGAAAGGTTAAATATGCTTTTTATTTTGATCGAAAAATTATTTAACATTTTTCTGTTTAACTTACAAATTTTTTGTTACGTGTAAGACACTGATAATTAATATTTTTTCATACATCATATCAAATGTTTGGTAACATGCGTATATAAATAAAACCTACACGTGACACATATTCGTCTGTGTTTTTACGTAAAATCCTCATTTTTGTAAAAGATACAAATCACGTTATTTCTTGTTATGTTAGATTAATTTTATCCATTTTAGAATCAAATTTTCATCATTATTGTTCACAGCAGAAAGCGTGTATAAATACTTTTTCTCAATTTTTTATTTCATTAAACGTTTCACAGATTATTGGCAGAATAGAATTTTCGATAGAATTTTCATTAAATAAATAATTGAATAAGTATGATTATAAAAAATAAAACAAATTATATACAGCTTTCAAATGAGGTACAGTAATATTTATAAAGAAAAAGACGTTAATGATTTAACAAAATCTATTTTTAAATGCAATATCGATAGCATTGTAGTAAATTAATTAATTTTCTGTATCTAAAATTGTTACTATGAAATTATAAAAAATTAGTAATTTTCATATTTTGTAATTTATGCATTATATGTTTTATTTTGAATATTTCTTTCACGACGTAATTGTAACATAAAATATGAAATAATTTTTACTCTGTTTTCTTACGACTTCGCAAAGAGATTCTTATATTTAGTAGTAGAAAAATGAAAGGTCTAAATTTCTGGCACAAAAAACGTGTATATCCATTGAAAAGAAAAATGCCTGCATCATTTGCACCGTTATTCTTATGAGAGAAAAAATTATATTAATAGGAAGATGGTCCTCATTAAGGTACCTAACTTTATCCTCTATAAATGTTCGTTGTCTTCGTGTAAAATGGAGTCTCATTTGTTAGAATTTCTTAGCATTTTCTTTTGTGTCGATGTTGCAGCAAAGTGATGAGGACAAAAATAAAATTGGAATAAATTTAGCAGAATCGTTACTTTTTCTACAATTGAACAATAGAATGTAATTTACTGTCCCATTTTTAACGTATAATCGAATATTTTTTATAATTAAAAATTGTTCGATTATGTCGGGTCCTTCGCAAATGGATGCAGTACCAAAATAAATGCATAAATTTTTTATATTACCATGAAAAATTGTACATTTCATAAGTCAACGTCTTTTTGTTCAGATATTGCTAAAAAAGTTTAGCATAAAAGTGGTTTCCCTAATTGCAGCAAGTATACGTATAAGATGTGGAATATTCTAATCCTTATGTGCGACGATAAAAGTGTAAAAAGTTTGATTAAATGAACTTTTCTTTTAATTAAAAATATTTTTTCTAACTATGCCCACTTTTTATACCTTGTATAAAAAGAAAATATAACTAAGAAATGAAATATGTAAAATTTTAACGTAAAAAAAAAAATGAAAACAATTATATGTCTTATAAATTTTTGAACGTATAGAAAGTTCATAACAATATGTACTAAATAGCAAAATATATTGAAGTAGATGTTCGAAATACACTTATCAATTTTGTATGAAAACACATTGATAATTTGTGACGTTGAGAATATTTTAAGGTCACTTCCAATTTTCATAGAAAAAATCGATAGGCACAGGTGTCAAGGACATTTCAAGGTTATTTAAATCTTCGTAGAAGTAAATTATGAATTGTTCCAATAAAATGAGCTTAACTATACAGCTACTCTACCAATTTTTCAAAGAGTATTTACCAAAATTTATAATAATAAAATCATTTCGTTGAAAAGCTTGTCAGAGTATATACGTATATGTATAAGTTGGCTGTTCTTTCGTTTCGTCTGTTTTTTAAATACATCCTGAAAAAAAGTTTTGAAAGTATTTATAAATTCTTTAAAAATGTTTAAAAGTGCTTTAAAATATTCCATGAAATTTATACAACACAGTTAACAAATTGTA
>NW_017100181.1:2074987-2092439 GCF_001263275.1 Habropoda laboriosa | reverse complement strand
CTAAATCTTTTAACTTTTCATTTAGTATTCTTCGAAGTTCTCTTGAAGCTGCTAAAAATTCGTTACATAAATTGACCTTAAATATTACATTAGTGTTGGTTCGTCTAGCAAAGAGGAAAGACGAACGTAACAAGAGCATTTCTGTTATTAACGCGAACCTTATCCTGTATTAATGAAGAACATTAAATTAATCCTCCTTGAGGTAAAGTATAGAAAAAAAGTAATAAAAACGGGGATTGAAAAGAGAAATGTAATTATGTAATTATTTTAAATGATTATTTTGAAATTTCTAGGAAAATTTGACTTAAATAAATTATTCAATTCTCTTCCATAGAGTATAATATTAATAATGTTATTTCCTCAATATACATACATATATATTTCAAGATAATAAACAATGTGAAAATGAATATTATTAAACTGTCAAATAATTTATTTGGAAGTGAATAAATTTATATTGTGACAGTTCATGTATTTTCCTACTATATGGCTTATTAATATAACATTATCAATATTTATTCTATATAAAATACTAGAAAAGTATTACTGTAAAAAAGTATTAAAATAAATGTAAAGAAATAAAGTTTTAATAATAAATATTGGTAATTATAGTGCGGACATTAAAATATTCTGTTTGTTTCTATTGATAAAATAAAATTTCTCTTTACGTGAATTTTGTTGCATATTACTTATATTTCATTTACAACTTATATTTTACGTTCAGAATATAAAAAGGACAGAAATATATTCAGTAACATACAAATTCTTTACAGAATAAATGGTAAAAAGTTTCTTAAGATCGTTAATATGTGGTATATATTCCTAACTTTTGTACAACTCATAAACGCGCATGCGCTTATATTAATACAAACGATGACCATTTTGAGTACTTTTAAATAGCATGAGACTCGTAATTCAAAATCCTCTGCAATTTCGAACAATTTCCAACGTAAATCGAATCATTGCGTTAATAATAAAAATTCATTTAAGAAGCTACGGTAACTTCTCATTATTTCATACCTGAAAAGCTCTATCCTCAGCACACAACGCTCTCTTCGATATCCCACGACACTGTAATCACGAATAATTCCCTCGTCTCGTTAAACGTACCGTATTCCAGCCACCTAAATTTATTACTCGCTTCACCACGCGTGTTTGTAAAGTTTCATATTTCACGCTTCTTATTTCCGGAACAGTTCCGCTTTTCCTCGACCTAGTAAATGGGTTGCGAACTTTTATAATGCGAAGGAATGATAAAGCGCGAAACTTTCGCTCAGTTAACCCTCCAGTAGATGGCGCTTTATCAACCTGTTCCCAGGTAAATGGTCGTAGGGCGCATGCGCATCGACCTATCGCTTCGGTCGAGCGGTGCCTAGTCTTTGATGTCAGTAGTGGTGCGGCGGCCACAACGAGGACTGGTGCTTTTCGCTGCGATCGACGACAATAGACCGGTAAGCGCCTTTTCATCCTATTTCTCAGATACCCGATTCGTCCTGCAGCCGTTTTATTTTTCGTCCTAAACGCGCGTTCCAGTTTTTTATTTTTTTCTCTGTTACGTTTCGAATGACCGTTCATTCCGGTCGAACTTTGGCGGGACAGGGATGCTGCGTGCGTGATTGTTATTTTAAGGAATTCAGGATTGTTCTTTTTTGAGACTCCCTTCGGTTCGATAAACACCCCCCACCGCCATTTTGACTCGTCCTTACCGATCGATAGGAAGAAAATAATTGGAGGTATTACCGACACGGTGATTGTTTCTTCATACGATGAATTAAAAAAATAATTATTATCGCTTATCGATAGACAGGTGGCGCTTGGGTTTTTTCCTTGGCGGCTGCAGCGTTTCAATCTCTATTGTCCCCCTCGTTCTTGTTTACGATTTAAATACAATAGCTTTTTGTGTGCCACTTCGATCCCTTGCTATTCCTTTTATTTGATAGGTTTGAGGTTCGAAGAAATGTAAATAAATACTGCAGGGGTATGATATCGGAGATTTAGATACGCGTGGAAGGTATTAAGCGATTTAAGTTAAGCGTTAACATTTAGTAGTCTGTTACTCTTTAGGACATGTTCGAATTAAAACTTTCTATCGAAAACTGTTAAAATGTTTTTCATCTAATGTTTTGCATTACTTTAAAATATGGATAATTTTTAGAATTTTTTTTAACTGTAATCGTAAAAAGTTAGTAAACGATTTTCGTTTATTTCTCAAATACTGTTTTAGGATAGACTTTTTTTATTAACTTTCGTATTTAGTGAATTTAGTTCTTATATTAATGTTATTAAGTTTGGCATACATTAAAGCAAATTATTTTAAACAGTGTTTAGAATACCTAATTGTAAGTTCTGAGCAAATAGTAAAACAAGTATATTCACGTGTATTTTATCTCTTAAGTTTACATGTAATAAATGTATAATTAATATTCGATATAATGGTTTAATATATAGAAAAACGAAGACCTTTTAAATTACTAAGTATTACCATTTTAGAAAGCAATCATTTTTTGGTACATAACTATATCGAATTTAGTAACAGTTCATAATCAAAATTATGCACAAGAATTGATAATTCATAATAGCAAGTTTGCATTTTTGTCTACTGTACCTAATAATTAGCATGATATACAGTATCATGCAAAAAATTATTTGCATACATTGTGCACAGTATTATTAACTGTAAAATTCCGAAAAAATTACGTAATATAGTGGTACCAGTAATATACGGTGTTTATAAATTCTAACACGATTATTTTTGAACTTCTCGTTGCGCAGATTTGAATGAAATAACATAGTGTATAAAAATTACCATGTGCAAAGTAATTTCCAATTCAAAGTTACACACTACGGCGACAGTGTAAACACATGGTGTTTAGATTTTTCCTCACGAGTATTTTTAAATTCCGTTCCCCTTTATTTGTTTGTTTAACCGTTTTTTTTTTTTCGAAAAAGAAGCAAGATCTGCTTGTTGTTGCAGTTTCATGCTATTTTGCTTTTATTTCTCTTCTTTTTTCCAATCGCCAACCGCAATGTGTCTGGAATGAAAGAGACAGTAGTCAATGGCTTTCAAAAACTGTTGACAGATTTGCGTGTACGCAATACATTTATGGCTTTTTATTTGCACAATATTAATTTGTTCCATGGATATTTTTTTTAAAGACGTATTTTTGTCATTTTATGATCTTAATTATTTATGATGCAGTTACGTAGTAATTTGTAGGTTATATTTTGTAGAATTTTATTTGTATTGTATATATGTACAGAGTGGGCTAAATGAAGTATTATAAGATGTTTTCTTCGAAACCATGATAAATATCGGCTTCAATGTTTTTTTTTTTTTTTTTGTACATTAAATGGATCGAAATAGTTTAGTATGTTTCTGAACGTACCTAGTGAATCGAATTTAATTCTTCGTCATAACTATTTTACTATGACATAAGAAAGATTAAAAACATGTATCACATAAATGTTATTAAGTTCGATGAAAGCTATCTGAATAAAATAAATTAATAAACAAAGCTTCCATTTAAAAAAATATAAGAGAGACCCTCTTTGCTCCCTCCAAAATGATTAGCCTCCCTGTCCCATTTATAAAAACAATTGAAGTATTTACATACAGTGGTTTCGAAGAAAATCCTTAAAGTATTGTGCATAAAAAAATAAAATTTCAAAGCTTGTAAAGAATAATCAGGGAAAATAATTTCAATTAATTAATTTAATCAAGTAACTGTTATTCATACTTTTTCTTTGATGTACTATTGGATATGAAGTTTTGTTTAAAAAAAATTACACAATGTAGCATAATACACATTATGTAAATAAAATTTGATGCATCACAAATAGATTAAATATAGAAACAATTTTTTAGATAAATTTTTATCATAATAATTAACATTGATTTGTTTGGCAGATAAAAGTGCCATCGTATTCGGTATTGACAACACAATCCCTATTTTATTAAGGCATAAAAATGTGGTACACGATTTATGGTTTAATATACTATCCATTGATATATCTGGTGTAGTCGAAATTCGATGGGATTTATGTACTTTGCGCATGTTGTGTGTGTGTGTGTGTATGTATGGTCAGCTTTTTATGGATTTATTTATTATATTTTCTCCATATCTATTTTTATACCTTTAATACTATTTCGTGAATTACTTTTTCTATCCATTTTTATTTTGCTCTCAATATTTATTCTTATTGACATCTTTTATTTTATTTCTGTTTTCGTTTCATTGTCTTGTTACCCAGCAATAGTTAAATTTAATTACCTTAAGACAATTGTATGTATACTGGATCTGTAATTAATTAGAAGTATCAGGTTAATATGTCAACTGTAAGTTACATATACAAAGTGTAGATTTTATATCAACAAACACAAAAATACTCGTAATTGAAAATAATAAAATTAAAAATACAATGATTTGTTTTTATAGATTAATTATTTTTGGTAATTTTAGTTTAGCATTTAAGATCAATAGTTTTTCGTATCGATTCCTTTTGTGTTGACTGTTTTAATTAGCCTTCTCCACTAATATGCCGTGTTAAAATGGATGTGTTGTGTAATGGATTAGTCTCGTTTATGGCTTCTCTCATGTAGTAGTAATATCCACCCTAAAAGAGTAATCATAATCCATCATAGTTCGTGATTTGTGTGCTTCCTATCTCACAAAAATTATTCATTATTCAATTAGTCAATTCGAAAAAATATTTTTTATTTAATAGTCAATTACACTAGTAATATTACTATTTTCAAGTAATTTACCATGTCCAATAGTTTTTGCAATATTTCTGGCTATATCTTCCACAAAATTGTTTCGAGAACCACGTGCTTTTTAACAACTCTGTAACCTTATAATTGTTAGTAATTTTAAAACAAAAATGTGCAGAAACATTTTTGAAAAATCGATTGTTTTGCACTATATAGATATATTCCTTCACTTTACTGGTGAATTTTTTTCCCGCCATTAGTCTAGTAATTTTTTCTTTTACAATTACGTAAATGATAGTATAAGTATAAACCATTTATTTCATTATAACTTTATTCAATATTTATACACATATTTTAAAAAGCAATAAAATACTTATGAAGTGAACTTAATGAGAGCGATAATTAAAAATTGCAATATTAAACTTTGTAAATAAAATGAAAACTATGACGATGAGTTTATCGCAACCGAAGGTTAAATACTGTGACAAGTGTAGGTATATATGTATGTAGAATATAGCTTACAAAACTCAAGCGTCCGGAATTCATCATTTCTCCTCACTGGATTCGACTTTTTTTATTAGTTTAAACTTTTGATTGAAATGATTTCTAAATCAATATTAACGGATACATGAAACGTTACATGAAAGAATGCACGATTCGTTGGTACATATGACTCTGGTGGTAGAAAAAAGGAAGCATGTAAGGGTGGGGGTACAGCACAAGGGAAATTGGATAGTTTATGGTCAGATGCGGTGGAAACAAACACGCTTGAAACTTTATCTCCTGACACACTTGACATAATACGATATCCTAAAAATTGTTTCCAGTGAAGATGACTTAAATTGAGAGGCACGTTAAGACTATGTATGTATACCTTTTTTTTTGTGTTCTGTTTCATTAGTGTATTTATAAAAAATTTTAATTAATAAAATAATGGTACGAGTATAATTTTAAGGTTATATTGATATACGAATGTAAAAGAGAAGACTCTTAAACTCAGTTATACTTTCAGAGTTTTTGTAATAAAAGCTATGCATCACATAAAATTTAAGATACATTGTACGGTTATGAAATTTCAAGCTAGATAGTTTAACGAATAATGTTGTTTTCAAGCAAAGGTTAAAATTATGTTTTTGAATTTCTATTTTACCTCAGATTCTTTCAGTGAGATTTTCAAACTCAATTTTCTCCTAGAAAATTCACGATATTAGTTTCATATATTACGAAGTTTGCTTGCGAGGTAAAATGTAAATGATATTTTATGAATTTTTTTTATTTATATCTGTACTGTGGGCCTTAAGTTCTCATTTTTCCAGAAAGTATGTAACATTATTTTCATATGTTACGGAAAAACTGCTTAGAAAATGAAATTTTAAAATTATCGCGGGATTTTCAGCTAGATAATTTTACAAATATTCTGTTTCGTAAATAATAAGCTTCGTTGGCAACAAAAGTGACCCTGTTACGAGGAAGTGTCCCGTGAATCGTCCACGTGGATAGAGCAAGCTACAATGAATTATAAAAGATATGTTCTGGAGAGGCTTCAATTTAGAGAGTAAATTTAGAGCGTTTATTATTTGAGACATAACTTTTCGGTGAACTTTAAATATGAACTCACTGTTTTCTCCATGCGGAGGAGTTTGTGATTTTATTTAGGCTTAGCTTTCATGAGAATACATGTGACTACATATAATCTCTAAAGAACAGAAATTACGATGGAAATTTCTCACGGATACATTTTACGTTTAACCAATGGATGGTCGTAATTGCAAATTAATATTTCGAATAATTCTTAGTTTAAGAAAATTGTTGAGTGGATTTTGTAATGTTAAAGGCGTATGGAAAACATAACTTTAAACTTTGATTTGCTTCTTTGCAACAGATATAAGTTAATTTTAATTGACATTGAAGTCGAAAATTTGAAAGTATTCTTCAATCAGAAATTAGTAAATTCTACAACTACATATTCGATTTTATATCCACATGAAGAATTTACGAGAGAGATTGTTTCAATTCAAAACAGTGCAGGCTACACTTTTACAGATGCAATTTTCAATTATCCAATTGTTATATTTTTATTAGTTCACTCTGTATCAAAACGTATCGCTACATTTTTTAAGCATAGCATTTTCTTGCTTCCGAGTGATAAAATAACAGGGTCTAGAGAAAAGTAAGAGCTGAAACAATTTTCCCTTTCTAATTGAACGATTTTTTCAACTTTTTCGTTTCTTTAAACGTAATTACGCGATGGAACACCTTGTATAGAAGGTGGTTAATAGCGAGCATGATGTGGCGTGAAGCGGAACGAACGTCTGAAACGAGATAAATGTTTTCCAGGCGCGAGGAAAAGCACTTCACCGCTTCATTACCTCGGTCACGCCGCCTTCGTCTTTAGCTGTTCCAAGACGAAGCTCTCTGAAACGAGTTTATGACACCGCGTCGATTCAATTGCTATCGAAAGTTGGACAGCAAGATTACAGGGGGTGACATGTGCTGTTGAGAATAATCTGAACTTTCCGCTGATAAATGTGGATTTAGTGTAAGTTGAACAGGTGTTATTTCTACGAGTGATGGGAAGCGGATCCTTTTATTATCGGGAATTTCGTGAAAACACGCAACGCGCGTATACAGAGTGTTCTAAAAATAAAAGGTCTCACTCGTTAACCTCTTACTCTTCGAATTTTACGCATTGTGTAAACTGTATAGTTTACATAAAAAATTATCAAAAATGTGTCAATTGATATACAATTAATATACAATTGTAAATAATATACAATTATATATTCAAGGTTGTTTTTGAAATGGAATTTCAGTTTTTAAAGCTATTTTACGATATGATTAACCAATAGTCATTTAACGTTTCAATACAAGATGTTTTCTATAATTGAAAAGAAAATTTTACGATTTTATTAACATGAATTTCAATATCAAAGTTTATCTACTTACGATTTTCCTAAAAATTTCCAATAATTGGGATAAAATTAAATGCAACAATCGATAAAATCAATTTCGAAGAATCGCATGGAAAATTTTCAACGCGTTTCGTTGAATCGCGCGAGCTCGAAAAACATTTTCCCGTGCATTTCGTGCGTCTATTCTACGCTGTTGTCATTTCGGAAAACGATGTGTCGCATAATACGCGAATATCCAGATGAAAGAATTGTTTTTACGGTTTTCAATTTCTCCTGCTTTAAAAAGGAACTTTTTCCTGCACATTTTTATAAAGTTCGTCGAAATTTGTTTGCCGATTGAAGATGTAAAATTAATGAACTCACGCAAATAGAATGGTGTAATATATCCTGTGTATAAATTTTTTAATTTTATATTTCTCGTTAAATTGCTTCTAGTTTTACTTCTGGACCGTTTAAACAGATATCTCTTTTATCGACTGATAAATTTTTCTATTTAAAATCGCCACCAGGCAGCTCTCTGTTAAAATAAATTTGTGCGCTGGCTTTCCTGGAATTTCTTCAAATAAAATTGTAGATTACAATTTCTTCATTTTTCCATTCAATTAACGGCACGTTGTAATTTCAACAATATTTCATCGCACGAATTTAATATGATAAAAAAGTGGCACGCCACGTGTACCTACAGGGTGTAAAATAAGGAATGGATAAGATTTTCATGAATGAATTTCAATGAATGCAGATGTACATGTAGGATATATCCTTACTTAATAGTCGAATATATTACCATTTGCACACCCTGTGTAATATCGCATGATTAAATTAGAGCAATGGAATGGAAACCTATTGTTAGTGCAATTACTGTAATTAATCTAGCAGGAGTATCAATTGTTACGTGATACTGCAAATTCGATCGGTTTAATTGGATTCTAAATGATCGACGATATCCAAAAAATTCGCAGAGAGAGGAAGCGTGATTTATTAATGATATGTCATCGGATGATATATTTGTTTGTTTTGCAAATTTTCCACCACCAAGCATTGTATGTCGTTCAATGTAAATTTGCTCGTACATGGTCGGACACAGAAGTCTGTGTACAAGGTGTCCCAAGTATTGCAAACATTTTAATGATTTCTGCTATTATCGAGAATATGAGAAAGTAACTAGATGACTAAATTATGGAGAATATAGTTCGATGTTGACTTTTATCGTTTAAACTGATTTCAAGGAGGTAGAATTCGTCTCAGTTGAGAGTACAATATCGTGACAACATTATAGATAGTGTTATGTAATAAAGAAAAACGTCGACGATCTTGAAGTAACCTTCAAAGTGACCTGGAATGAGCTTCTTGTTTTATTATTACGAGATATAATATCAACATTATGAGAGAACTTTCATAATAGCGAAACAGTGAGAAAAAGCCTCTCCAGATAATAATTCAAAGTTATTTTAGGTTAGGTTAGCATTATAGTTTAATTATAAAAATTCAGCATCTCATTTGCGACAATACTAATAACAATGTAATGTAAGAATCTTTGTACTAGCAAAAGAGTAACAGACAGCGTTTGCAGATAATAAAAATTCAAGGTTAGGTTAGGTTAGGGTTAGCATTATAGTTTAATTATAAAAATTCAGCATCTCATTTGCGACAATACTAATAACAATGTAATGTAAGAATCTTTGTACTAGCAAAAGAGTAACAGACAGCGTTTGCAGATAATAAAAATTCAAGGTTAGGTTAGGTTAGGGTTAGCATTATAGTTTAATTATAAAAATTCAGCATCTCATTTGCGACAATACTAATAACAATGTAATGTAAGAATCTTTGTACTAGCAAAAGAGTAACAGACAGCGTTTGCAGATAATAAAAATTCAAGGTTAGGTTAGGTTAGGGTTAGCATTATAGTTTAATTATAAAAATTCAGCATCTCATTTGCGACAATACTAATAACAATGTAATGTAAGAATCTTTGTACTAGCAAAAGAGTAACAGACAGCGTTTGCAGATAATAAAAATTCAAGGTTAGGTTAGGTTAGGGTTAGCATTATAGTTTAATTATAAAAATTCAGCATCTCATTTGCGACAATACTAATAACAGTGTAATGTAAGAATCTTTGTACTAGCAAAAGAGTAACAGACAGCGTTTGCAGATAATAAAAATTCAAGGTTATTTTAGGTTAGGTTAGCATTATAGTTTAATTATAAAAATTCAGCATCTCATTTGCGACAATACTAATAACAATGTAATGTAAGAATCTTTGTACTAGCAAAAGAGTAACAGACAGCGTTTGCAGATAATAAAAATTCAAGGTTAGGTTAGGTTAGGGTTAGCATTACAGTTTAATTATCAAAATTCAGCATCTTATTTGCCACGATATCAATATCAATCTTACGAAAAAATCATAATAGCAGAACAGTAAAAAACATTTGCTGCAGATAAAAATTCAACGAGTTTTTCTATAATAGTTTTTGATCTTTTATTATAAAGTTTGCCTTTGGTGTCGAACAGTTTTGAAGAAATTAGTTGGTAACACTTCGTTTGGCCGCGTTAAATCCCCTTTTTGAGGCCGTACTCGAGGCTTTTTCTATTGAATATTTGATAAAAAGCTCTCTGTGCCGCTCTCAATACGCATACGTACACCGAAGAAACACGTGAGAAATGATTCTATTCAGCGGGACGTCAAAGAAACGAGCAGCAGTTTGAAAGCTTGCAGGATCCGCTCGGAAGTGAACAAAGGGAAAACGGAAGGGGAATTCGTAGAAAATTTCCGCGGGAATCTGGACGAAACGGAAAGCGTTTCCAGGTTCAAGGGAATGAAAAACCTGCCACGGTAGCGTTACTCTTTTCGATTTTCTATGTCAGAAGCATAGAGCAAGCGAGTGATGGAAGTTGCTGTTATGGCAATTGCGCTAGGAAGTTGCTCGACAGCCAGGCTCTCATTCTTTGGCTGATTTGTTTCAGAGGAAACGTAAAATTATAATTATCCAACCAACAGTAATTATTACTCTTTACATCTGTAAAATTGACTTCTGTCGTCGTGAATACTGTGAATTTCCTTGTGAAATACGTTTAATATTTCATTGTTACAAAATGCACGCTGTAATTCAGCTGAACGAGGGAATTAATATTCGAAACTTTACGTTTCCAGTAATTCTACAGTAAATTTTCGTGCCAATCTCGAAGTCAAACATAGCGGTGCAATCTCTAAATTTTCACTATTCCAAATTCATTGGGAATTCGAAATTGCACCATGATCGTAAAGTGGTCTGGTAATACAGAAGTTACAAGTATTACATTCCACGCATTTCAACTGAACCATTCGGTTCTCGTGTCAAGGAAAAATTTAATCGATCTACCTCTGCGACACTTTTTCATTTTTTAAATTACGCTCTTTTCGTTCTGATTTTCGAACAGTGAAGAAGGCTCGTCGAGTGTAACACCGTATTTTAGAAAATTCAATTTTGAGGTTAGGACTGTTTGCACTTGACGATTTTATAAAGGTTATTGAAAATGCTAATGTGGAAATATCAGTGGAAATTCGTAACATTACATTTGATTTATTCGAGCTTCATAATTATTATCTTACAGAGTATTGTAACGAAGAGGTTATTAATTGATGTACAGTAAGGATTCTATCGAATCTTTCCATAATACATCGTTTAACCAATTAATCTTGTGTAGAATATTTGATAATATTTAGTGTTGGAAATTTTCTTAATTTATTACATTTGGTAAAAGAATTTTCACGTAGTAATTAGAATGTTCTGTATCTATATATGAAAAAAATAACGAATCTCGTAATGTAAGAGACAGGAATTGATATCGCTCGAATCGACCTCGCTTTTTAATTGCTTCGTCAATTAGTAGAATGAAATAAATCAGAATCGGGATTAAAGAAGAAAATATCTGTGTTGAAGCTTATATAATAAAATTTGTTACATGCAGCTAAATAGTACAAAAGGAATTAAGGAAAATTTCCTTTCGTATTCTGCGATAGAGATTTTAACGAAAAAATTTTTAATTTCTTTTCAATTTGAACAGATTTGACATTCATAATATTCAAATTGTTTGGCATAGTTATGCGATTTTTTTTTATCGAAGTTTGTCAAATTGTTTTTCTTTTTTTGTAACATCTTAAGAGTATTTAAACCTTTTCGTTTATTTTATTTATTCTGCAACACACTGCACTTTCTTTTGAACACATGAATAAGGGGAAAAATTTTTAATAACATTGTTTCCTTTGACCTGAGAGAAATTCTTCTTGACGTAAAGTCTATAGAAAAGTAGCTGCTTCTTACGTGTGAACATTTCACAGATATTGGTAGAACCAAAATTTTTCTGAAGAATTTCATTGAAGATAGCTACTATTTAATCTGAACATTTTCAAACGTGGTATTAATATTTGTTCAGCCATTGTTATGTCCACGGTTAAGATTTTTTTATGATAATTTTATACCGGCAACTTTTTAATCTCGAACCTGCAAACTTGGAACTATATTAATTATAAGCATTAATTAGTAGCTCAGATTTCACAGAATAATTTTCACCGTGAAATATTCTTTCTTCTCTGGAGTTTCATTTTTAGCCTCTTCTTTCCCTTAGAAAATTAGTAACTGTTTCACAATCATACGTGTTCTTCTTGTTCCTCGTACTTTTATTTGGAATTTGGAATCAAATGCTTCTCATTTCAAAATTCCCCCTTTTATTCAGAATTTGATGAAAATAGCCAACCTTTACTGAAAAATTAAATTAAAGGAGAAGAATTTTAATTTTATATTTTGTTGCATAATTGGAACTAAATACTCGAGATTTCCATCGTGACATCGTGCTTTTCGTTTAAATAGAGGAAAATTATGATCGGAATTAAAAAAGGAAGGAGTAATACTTTTAATGTTTCACTTTTAACATATACGCTTTTAAACCATTTAAATTGCGTATAAAAATTTTCTCATCCCACCGTAGCTAGAGAATATACATTAGGTGGCCTGTTTTACGTGGCTCACCCTGTATATTCATTAGAATGCAAGATGTCAACCTGAAATGTTCAGAATACATTTTTAAAATCTCAAACCTTTCGAATATGTAAAACTCAGACGGTGAAAAGATGTTTCGTTTGCGACTCCAGTTACATAATGTAACTCATCAAGTACTTATCTAGAGTAGATTTGCTAAGAGACACAAGCTTATGCTTATTTTATGGAATAAGCTCGACGCGCGTGATGCAATGCAAATGAACTCGAAGGGAAAATTTGTGTTATAATGATATTATCACATTTACATATTTCTTTCTTTCTTCCACTAGAATTCTATTACTCACAATACTTTCATAGAGAAATTTACTAAAAAGTACACACACATAAGCACATATAAGAATAATTATAATAAAATTTAACGAGTGGCAAGCTTCGTTGGTTTGGCGCCATAATCTTTAAAGCGCGTTCCTGCGAAAACGTGTTTTCTTTTTCCTTCACATTTCTTTCTCTCTGAAAAATTACTGGAGCGATTTTAATAATTTTTTGTTTCTTTTGAATCTCAGACATGAATGGTTTACAATATGATCGTTCGATCGCAAAAGAATACAAGAAAAAATCCTCAATTTAAATATACCTAGTTGATCGTGTGATAAAAGTGGGAAGAAAAATTTCTTTACAATAGATACGTGTTCAGTGAACACCGAGGAAAAGGAACCAAAACGTAAGTAGGTAGCTTTACTCTTATTTTGCCAACTGTATACTCTCCCTTAATCCTTTCGCTCCGACGCGTTTGTCACAAAATGTGATCGCTGTGGGTGGAACACGTCGCTGACAACTCGATGCTGACATACGGAGTGCTTACAACGCACGATTGCATTTTCTATTCTATAAATTTTCTGATGAAGTTTATCGCAGCAGCTGGAATTATTTTATGAAAATAACGTGATTTGTTTTAATACATATGAATATTTTTAGAAAACTGAAAGCTTGTTTACCGTTGAAAAATGCAGACACGTCTTGTCGATAGACAATTATTTCACGATAATCAATTGATACGTTTTTAACACACGTGAGCACGCGTATTTAAATTGTACGCAGGTTTAGACATTTGGAAATTGGAAATTAGGTGCTTTGGAAAATTAAGGAGTTTGAAATTTGGAAATCTGGAGAATTAGGGATTTAGAGATTTGAAAATCTTGTAATTGAGGAATTTGAATATTTAGGAAATTGGCATTTTGGAAATTTGAAGATTTAGGCATTTGGAAATTGGAAATTTGGTGCTTAGGAAAATTAAGGAGCTTGAAATTTGAAAACTTGGAGAACTAGGGATGTAGAGATTTGAAAATCTGGAGAATTAGGGACTTAGAGATTTGAAAATCTTGTAATTGAGGAATTTGAATATTTAGGAAATTGGCATTTTGGAAATTTGAAGATTTAGGCATTTGGAAATTGGAAATTTGGTGCTTAGGAAAATTAAGGAGCTTGAAATTTGAAAACTTGGAGAACTAGGGATGTAGAGATTTGAAAATCTGGAGAATTAGGAATTTAGAGATTTGAAAATCTTGTAATTGAGGAATTTGAATATTTAGGAAATTGGTATTTTGGAAATTTGAAGATTTAGGCATTTGGAAATTGGAAATTTGGTGCTTAGGAAAATTAAGGAGCTTGAAATTTGAAAACTTGGAGAACTAGGGATGTAGAGATTTGAAAATCTGGAGAATTAGGGATTTAGAGATTTGAAAATCTTGTAATTGAGGAATTTGAATATTTAGGAAATTGGCATTTTGGAAATTTGAAGATTTAGGCATTTGGAAATTGGAAATTTGGTGCTTTGGAAAATTAAGGAGTTTGAAATTTGGAAATCTGGAGAATTAAGGTTTTAGAAATTCGAAAACTTGTAGAACTAGGGATGTAGAGATTTGAAAATCTGGAGAATTAGGTATTTATAGATTTGGAAATTTGGAGAACTAGGGATTTATAGATTTGGAAATCTGAAGAACTAGACCTAACCTTATATGGACTGCTGTGCATGAATGTTACGTGAGACATGAAGTAGGGACTTCTAATAAAGAGTATTAAAGCATCGTTCTCTACAGATTGTAATATTGACAACAATAAAGTTTCTCACATGAATTTGAAATTTTCGGTCGCGTTACCTTTGTTCCATCTTGTACGAGATCTCGTTAGCGAGAGAACGTCTCGTTTCACTCTGTAGATATATCTGCGGACCGGTAAACGCACGAAAGCCACGAGGAAAGGGTGGTAAGTGGCGGAGGGTGGTGTAAACCATGTTTCTTCGTTGATGTATTTATAGTTGCAATAACTACAACTAATTCGCTGGTTGCAACACATGCACGCTCCAGGTGAACCCCTGAACTTTTGACCCGACTGCCCTGGCCAAGATGCACACACTTATGCAGGTATGCGCGAGTGTGTGTATGTGTGTGTGACGTAACAAGGCTGGATCGACTGTTCTGGAGTGAAACCACGCGATTCCAATTATTTCTTTCGAATAAATAAACGAACGTTCCCGTCCGCGATCCGCGCGCGTTCGAATCGAAGAATTATGTAATTGGAGCATCGTGGAAGCAGTCAATGACGTACAGTTGCACCACAGCCATCCGGGAGAATGTTTCCACGTTTCTGAAGGAAGTAGATATTTTGAAACGTTGTGAGAGAATACGATGGCTTTATGGTGGGTGGAAGGTGGAACGGAGAATGGAGTGATTCTGTGTGAGAAAAGGAATTTGAAGTGTGGGAGATAGCTTTCGAGAGGAGTGAATATTTCAAAGCTCCCAATTTCTAGTTCTTGAAATTTTTCAATGTTTAAATCCTTCGTTCTCCAAACTTTCCAATCTGTACATCTATGAATATGTACAAATGTTTAAATCTTCAAATTTATAAGTTGTCAACTTTCTGAATATTCAAATTCCTAAATTACAAAATTTCCAAATCTACAAATCCCTAATTCTCCAGATTTTCAAATCTCTACATCCCTAGTTCTCCAAGTTTTCGAATTTCTAAAACCTTGATTCTCTAGATTTCTAAATTTCAAACTCCTTAATTTTCCAAAGCACCAAATTTCCAATTTCCAAATGCCTAAATCTTCAAATTTCCAAATTGCCAATTTCCTAAATATTCAAATTCCTAAATTACAAAATTTTCAAATCTATAAATCCCTAATACTCCAAAACTTCTAGATCTCCAAATCACCAATCTTGCAATTTCCAAATGTCTAACTCTTTAATTCTCCAAATCACCAAATCTCTAAATTCCGAACTCTCCGAACGATCAAATCTCTAACAGTATAAATCTCGAAATTTCGTAATATCCAACAAAGTACTTGAGTACTCAAACTTCCAGATTCCCTAAGTCCCTGAATTTCTAAATCTCTAATCCTCCAAATCCCCAAATTTCCTAAATTCCAGATGTTTGTATATTTAAATTTCCACATCTCTAAATCGCTGAAAGTTTTTGCAAGTATAATTATGTTATCCTTAGCTGCACTACCCTCTCTCTCTCTCTCTGTTTCGGCGTTAAACAAAGGTGTAACGTTTTAATTATACATATATACAAATTTCACATTTTCTGAGTACCAACTTATTCTTTTCTTTATTGCATTCCAATGATTAAATTCTTTAAAATAATCATAATTAAATGTTATTTCGCGATATAACTAAGTTCGCGTAAAATTTCATTTGGAGGAAATTGAAAAGAGCTTCCTTCAGTTTTATAGTTCAGGAAACCAGAGAATCGAGAGTTCTGAGGTTTTCGGTTGCAAGCTTCGAATAGTTGAAGCGTCGAAGAGTGTCGCAGTTCATGGAGTTCCGACATCGGAGTTTAAAAAGCATCTAAGGCTTTGAAAACTAATTCCACAACTATTCCTGAGTTCTGATTTCCTCTTTTGAAGGTGTCTTTAGGTAGTCATGGCATGACTTTCACAAAAGTGTCGTGGAAGTTTTACGTGCAAGAATTACTAACATCACAGTATTGACAAGAATTGAAAAAGAAAAATGTCTTATCGGAATTTAATATTTTAAAAAATGTCTTCGTCGCTATTATGTATTTTAAATGAAAAATTAATTTAGTATCAGTGCTAAATTATTTCGGCAATGATCGAAGAAGAATTTTATGTTAGAATTTAGTATGAACAAAATGTTCGCACAACGATTATTTGTCTAATAGGAAGTTTCTTACCGTTACAAATTTTTCATATTAACTGTAGTTAACTGATACATCCTGAAATTTGCATATTTCATGTTTTTTATCTGGTTGAATTAAACGTTCGGTGTATTTCAGAATTTCGCTTCCAGAATAAATTCAGTAGAGAAAACGAAAAAAAAGATCGGAGAAGCATATAATATAGTTGACCTGATTTTTACGTTACATATCTATCTTTACAGCAATCGCTTAATTATGCTAATGAAATTCATTTTGCTGAACTGTTGCAGTTTACGGCCCTTTCTGTCGTCCACTTCTCTGACTTTTATCGTTCTTACCAGTAAAAAGTAACAAAAAATAACACTTTCACAAGTAATTACAGCTTCCAAAACTTGCGTTATATTTATCTAATAGAAGTAAAAAGTGTAACCTAATTTAACCCGAAACAAGTTCAAGCTAAATTTATTAATTTTAACTTTTAAATTAAATATCGCTGGCAAAAGAACTGAACAGAATTAATTCATTTCATAGCCATAATAATTCAGAGAGAAGATGTTAATAGGCAATAATCAAATAATTAATTAAATACATTTTTTTTTTTTAAATAAAATTACGCAAAAATTGAACGTCCTTTTTTTAAGCATCATTTCTAAATATGAAAATTTGCTTATGAAAATGCAAAAAATATCAAAAA
>NW_017100181.1:2072103-2074971 GCF_001263275.1 Habropoda laboriosa | reverse complement strand
GTACAGAAATTGGTTTTCTTAGAGACTTTTAAAGATATTACGTTTTTTCATCGTTTTCGTAATAATAGTTAACAATAGTCAGAAAAAAAAAAACAGATTTTCACGAATTTTTTTCACTCTATATCATCAAACAATTAATGCAAATGAGGTCTCAGATTGTAAAAGCCTTTGATTTACCTACTGACATTTTCTTTTTTTAGATTTTAAACATGCTGGACATGTGACTTATTTTAAATAAATATGTTTGAATTGGTATATCTGAGAAAGGCAATAAATTATTAAACTCAGAATCAGGGATGTTTTGTTATACATTGTGTAACGAAAGGAATCAATAACGCTAGAATTATTCTGATGCAAATTTAATAAAATATTGTTAAATATGTTCGACCTAAATTTACGTAATTGTGGTAGCTTTATAAAGTCCCTGTAAGAGTTGAAATATGTAAAAGAAGTATTACGAGCCGTTGTATGATGTATGAGAAATTGATTTTTAATAAAAAACCTCTTTATCATTACCGCGAGATCTCAACGAAACTTTTCCATTGGTAAAACTTTTCTCATAAAGAACAGTGTCCCGTAAGAACATCGTGTTAACTGCAACCATTTCATCGTGGCAGCTATTCTATGAAAAAGATTCGTTCTTTGAATTCTTTAAGGAGCAGTTTAAACATCTCTGGCCTGCTTTCCTCCAATAGAAACTCTTCTTAAAACATTTCATGCGTTCCAGCAGTGTGAACTTAAGAGAAACATGAAAATTTTTCCTTAAATTCCTTTTCCAGACGAGGACGAAGTATAAAAATATTAATTTCAATATAAGCAAGATTCTCTGAATGAAATACCGTTGATTAAGCATATTTTTTAACCTTCTCACAAGGGAACCTCAGAAAACCTAACCTCAAAAAAAAAAAAAAAAAAATGGCGAGTTTTCATATTACTACGAATATTTACGAAACCGTATAAGATATGGAAAAAAAAGTGAAATTCAAAGATGTGTGATTTTTGATGCTTTACACTGCGGTGGTAAAGAATTTTGGAAAAATAATTTTTTCAAAATTTACCTCCATCACTCTTATTAATTTTTTCGAAAAAAATTCTTTACCGCCACGGTGTGGGACATCAAAAGTTACACAATTCGGAATTTAACTTTTTTTCCGTATCTTGTACGGTTTCGTAAATATTCCCGATAACATGAAAACTCACGATTTTTTTGAGGGGATGTTTTCATCCCAAGAACCGTTTTGACGTCACTTGAACTACATTTCTGCAAAGTTTCAAATTTCTCTGAATTTTCCTTTTTTCTTTCATCCTTTTCTTCTAACACCCTGTACAATTAATAAATGTACGTTGATTTCGTTAATTATGTTACTTTGTTTTGGATTAGGCCTCTGTTCTAGGTCTTCCTTTCTCGTTGTCTCTTTATTCTACTTGGTTCGTGGATCTGATTTTTGTATTCCGTCATTTTATCGTATACTCGACGCTTGTAATCGATTCAGCTGATGTGATTAGTAGGGATCATGGCTTTGAACGTGTGCGTGGAGCACGTGTAACATGTATTAGGGAATTTAAAACGTGCACACGTGTATTAACGTATTTTAATTCGTGTCATTTTTGGTACACGGGTACCGGTGTATTTAGAGGTTTCTGTTTCACGTGTATTTAAGTACGTGTCCGTAATTCGAAGTAATACACGGCTACCAAAAGTATTCGAGTAAGATTAAAGATCTCTCACTTAAGTTGGCGCAGAATAAAGAGATCGACGAAATCTAAAGATTCGCTACACAAAAACAACCTACACTCTTTTCATACATAGTCCCACATAAATCTCACGTTCGACCAATCACATACAGCGGAGGAAAGTGTCCTCCGTACTCTCCAAAATAAGATACATTCAAATTCAATATTTTTCCCGCGGATAATCTCTCTTCGGACGATCTTCGTTTCCACGATTTGGGAACTTCCCGTTCCGATTCTCTTGATCCGTTTCCATAGATCCAGCTTCCCCTGTAAGAGGAAGAGCTGTATCCTCTCATGATTCGTCCCGATTTCCATTTCACGAGGGTTCAGTTTTATCCCCTTCAATTTTAATGGATTCTCCAGTTCCGTGAAATTTTCCAAAGGACTCGGATAATACGGATGTTCCACCATGTTCCAGTTGTTCTTATTGTATACTGGGTGTCCAGTGAGTTATTCGACAAACTTGGTTTACGTGTTCAGCTGGTCGTTCTGAAGAAAAGAATGTCACGTACAGTATATAGGTCTGTTTTGTTTCGTTAGACAATTATATCGAAAATAATATATCGAGCATACATACAGTGAAAAAATAATTCCGACTTGTTTACTTTATTCTACTTTCGATTTACAGATTATTTGAGAGGGGAGTCCAGTTTGAAAGTGTCAAAAAATTTGTGTTTAAAAAGTTAAGGTTAGTTTAGGTTAAAAAGTCAGTTCGTAAATTTTACGAAGGTAAAATATGTTTTTATAGTGTGGATTTCGATGTAACGTTAGCTTAATAAAAGAAAAGAGTATGGACTCTGATCATTTTTCCCTAGGAAAATTTCGGATGGGAGTAAAGATTACAGGGTTAGTAACATAAAATAGGCGAAACTTCCATTGGTGAAATGTGACATTGACCGTTCTTTCCCAGACCCAGGATTCTTTGGCCCTTAATTTTTCTGGACTATGCCTGTTTCTTCCTCTTACTATATACTACACTTCGATAGGTTTCCCTAAGCTCTAACATATCGTGCTAAAATCTCAATTTTGATTTAGACTAAAATTTTCCCTTAGACTCCTCCATTTATCCCTCTTTTGAAGCCAGCATAAACGTTTATCTCGATGAAGAAACAAAACAGACCTATGCTGTACATG
>NW_017100181.1:2069704-2071957 GCF_001263275.1 Habropoda laboriosa | reverse complement strand
AAACCACACTGGACACCCTGTATAGGGATCAGTTTCCCTCTTACAGCGACTTGTTTCGTTCGATACTCGGAGAGAATGAGAGAGAGAAAGAAAAAAGAGAGCCCTCGTCAACCTGGCAAAGATTTCTCGATAATTGCGGAACATTAGGTTTTTTCGAGCGCTGCGAGAGAATAGGTGGAAGAGAGATAGAGGTCCATGGAGACGTTGTTCAATAGAGCGGCTTCGAGTTGCGACACGAGTGCGTGAGAAGCACTCGCGGTGCGGGAGTATGATCAATCCCTGGCCGGTTAATGAAACGCGGGGCTGCTGCAGTGTTCGTTGATTGTCTATTATTTTTTCTTCTTTTTCCATTTTCTTCTTTTCTCTCTTTTTTTTCTAAACGAAGTGAATTGGAAAGGGAATTGTTTTTGATTTCTTAATGGAAAGCGAATAAAGGGGTCAAATACTTGGACATTTTATTGGTCGAGTTGTACGGTCTTCAATTTTTGGAGGGATGAAAATTATTTTAAATAAAAATGTTTAATTTCAGTGGAGTTATGTATACCTACATAAATATATTTTTTTAGTCTTTTTGACCCAACATTATTAAATTCTTCACGTGTCTCGTTTCAACATTCGCTTCATCCGTTCATTTATTCGAAACAGAAATTTTTCTTCCGGCTTAAAAAGATTTGTGCACACCGAGGGTTTCCATTTTATTTTTACGCGCAGAAAATGAGAGACAGGTATACGTTTAGGAAGATGGAGGGATAAATATATCATACTGTATCGTAAAAATGATGTTTCGTGTTTACAGAGTTTGGTAAATATTTTTAATATATCTCACGGTTATCCGGAAATTTGTCTGGGATCATTTTCACCATGTTCGGACGTTGAAACGTGCATAAGTTTTATCACAATATTTTCCTGACAGCAAGTGATAAATCATTTTGTCCCGTTGCGTTTCGTGATTTTTTTGAAAATCGTGCAACGTATCATAAAAGCGTTATGAATGTTTTATTCCATAAATAATTCAATGTTACTTGTTCTATTTGTATATTGAATTTAGGAATTTAAAAGGGAGCCTAAAAATTTTTTCCACATCTTTCATGCGTATTTATTTGTTAGAATTTCAAAATTCGAATGAAAAATATCTTTCGAAAGATACTTAATTTTGTTTAAATTGTTGAATAAAACAGTGGTTTTAGGAATGAACGAAGCAAGATACAACAAAATGTATATATACATAAATTCTTTTATCCAGCTACAAAGAACATGTGGTTAAAATCTGGTTTCAATATCTGATACAGTTTTAGTGGGAAAAAGTACAGAAACCTTGAAAATGTTCACTGAAAAGTTAACTCTATCGCTTCTCTCCATTTATTTCTTCTACGTTTACAAATTTTCGTTCGACAAGGCATTGTAATTTCCGTATTATAACGGTGATAGAATAATATATAAAACTGTATTAATAAATAAAATCACTGCTAAAGAAAAAGTCGAAAAATATGCAACCATTTGGAAGAGAAAAGTATATTTACCATAAAAATGATATAAAAGTGTCGGTAGGACATTTTGATAGGACTTTTTTTTTCTATCTTTGCAAGATGCATGTCCAGAAAGCACATTTCTTACTTTAAACAGCAACGGAAATAATTTCGATGTTCATTATATGTGAGACACCCTCTATATCATAGGATTATAATCTTTACTCAACTACATGCTATCAATATGATTGCCTGCGCATAAGATCTGGCTATCGCGGTCATATATCATGAGGAAGTTATGTACCAAACACAGATATCGATCTAATTTCCATTTAACGAGTGCAGTGAAAAATACCCTATCGTTATTTGGAGCTTAACGCCGTCTCTTTTAACAATTCTGTAGATATGAGAGTGATAAACTCCACCGATACTGTGATGTGTAGTTTTTGAAAAGGAGATACGAAGGCGGGTAAATGTTCTTTTGAAGATTTTATCGAAAACCATCCGCAGGCAAAGCTGTTATACTGGTTGGAGGGATTCATGATATTTAGGTCACCGATTTAGCATAGATTTTCCCACACAGTCGTGAGCGTATTAAACTTAACATTTGTATTCGATATTTGTTGAAACCTTTTGGGGGGGAAATTTAGGTTGGAAACATTACAGTTTCGACAACTCTGTTATGCATTTCAACGTTGTTAGAAACTTCTCACAAATATAATGTTATTTACCATTTTACATATTTATATGAATATGAAAATTTTAATGGTAATTAATTGGTAATTGA
>NW_017100181.1:2049367-2069158 GCF_001263275.1 Habropoda laboriosa | reverse complement strand
AAATCAATAGATCGATAAACATTTTTCCAGAAGCTTAAATAGGGAAACATTTATATTTCAACATTTCTTATATCTTCATGTACACTTGTTCTAATTTCTTCCGCATAATAATTTATTGGATTTTATATAAGCGTTACATAGGTACACATTCAGTTGCAGAATATTAGAGAAAATTTTACACGGGGTTGCACTATTTCGCGTGATAATATACCAGCAGGGCGGCTTTATTGATGTTAAGTGCACTATACGCAAGCCCGCTGAAATCCGATGCAGAAAACGCTCTTTAGCCTGGCAACGAATTTCTCGCGTTATTGATTGTGCCTTGGAATTAACCCTTTGTCCTGCACGGTGCGTCAGGACGAAACCATAATCAAGGGAAATTACGGGCGTGTGCCGTGATAATAAAAATCTATCACCTGAGGGGTGCTTTGTTTTCGTCGCGGATGGTACGTTCAATTGAAATTTTCGCGCGAAGTAACACGATTCCCCCAGCTGTATCGTGCGTGGGGTTTGTTTCATGAAAAGTACAAGCTTGTCCCCCTTAGCTTAATTGACCTAATTAACATTTTCGACATCTGAGAAATCGGAAGTTTTTTAAAAATTTTCAACCATCTGTAAAACAATTGGGACAAATAAATTAGACTTTTAGAGATCTGAAATTGCATATGGGCCATTCTGCTAACTTTGCTTAAAAGGTGAAAAATTTTCTCCGAAAAGAAATATTTCAAAATACTCGGAAAAATAAAAAAATGGCAGGGGAAAGAAAGTTGGAGAAATTGTACCATTTAAGATTGGTACCATTGTACCATTTTAAAATTACCCAGGAGAATTTGTTCGATTGAACACAGAGTTGCTTGTCGCAGTAAAACCGTGTGGAATCACGTGATAAAATTATTAACGGCGTTTAAATTACTTCATAACGTATGAATGATATGAATATACATGCTACGTCATCAGAAATTAAATTCAATTACGAGGTAATTATACGATACTCGTGACGTTATTCGTTCGATTCTACGCGGTTAATTAAAATTGCGATTTTTCGACTGAATGGTAATGCAATGGGTATGCAATTTTCAATACATTTATCCGTGAGATCGTTTCCTGGAAATGATTGAAAGCCACGAACAGAATTTGCTTCTTTCATATGTGAAAGTTTAGTAACTTTAGATCTAGGGATTTTTCTGCGATGCATTATGTGCGGCATTACTGTCACAGTTCTCTGAATAGTAAAACGTTTATTCGTTCTCTTTCAATTTCTTCATTTTGACATATTTTTCAACGCAAAGAAAAAGTAGTCGTATAAAGTAATGTTTCCTTCTTTACAGAAATTTGTTAATTCTTTCCCCCAGAATCTGTTAATTTAAATTTTATTAAACAGTTGAATATGAATATCTTTAAATTCATTGGAGAATAATGCAACAAAATTAATTTTCCACAATATTACCATATTTCTCAATGTCTCCAACGCAACTCCATTTTTTACCATTAAATGGTAAATGTTAATCGCCTGATTATTGGTAAAAGTCATCGAAAAAATAAATCATCTCCCTGAGACAGTGAACGAAAAGAAACATATTAATTTACAAAGAAAGGAAATAAACAAAGACAATATATTCATGTAAATAAACAGAAAAATATATAATTTCCAATTGTTGGGAGAATTTTTTTCATTTTCTGAACAATCTTCGTGTTTGAAAATGACCGGAAACTGCAAATAGAAGGAAAACCGAGAAACAACGAGAAATATTAAACGACAAACAATACCGGATATTATTCCCTTTGTGAATAACAAACACTTTATTACCATTTTCACTTTTATACAATACGCGTTCAAGCTTTCAAACGAGAGTCGAACAAGAAATCACAAGAGCCAACAGTAAAACGTTTGTCTCTAGATAAAGAGTTGAAAATGAAAACGTGGGGCTTTCAATCCGCGCGGTTATTCTTCGCATGAACACGGCAATTAAACGTTCTCGGTTGGCATTCGTAACAAACTCTCCATCGATGACGAAAACGGCCTCGATTCTCAATAATTGGAACGAAGAAGAAATGAAAATAAAACGGCGGCAGATGCAACGTTCGATCGTTGAAAAGGGAACGAAACGGTGATGGAACCTGGTTCGGCGATTTACCAGTAAAATGCTTCTACAACATCTCTATTCAGACGGTTACAGACGGTTCACTGACGTTTACATTTCATTTTGTACCAACCCCGAGGAAAATGTACCTTTCATTTGCAAAGAATTGGTGGAGAATATGCTCATTTTATTCTCTCTGATGGATTGATCGAGTTAACGTTAAAGGGGAATTACCAGGCGGTTGAATTCGAGATTGCACGGTGAATTATGAGGCGTACTATAGCGGTAATAAAAATGGATCTCTGATAGTAGGAAAATTGAAAATGAATGGTGCAAGGGTAAATCCAACAGAGTCTAACCAAGATACATTTACGAAGCACCAAGAAAATTCCTTATTATTGTTCTATTTACAAATTACGGGGTCAAAAGTGCCCTTAAACCAAATTGGTCTTGCGATGGACCATTCGATAGCTTACCGAAAGAAAACATTTCACACCAAGTTTCAACCCCCTATCTTGACCGTAATAACAGGGAAAATTCGGATTATCCGTTTTTACTCTATTTTCTTTATCTAGTAGTACGCAGAAATTCGGAAAAAATCTAACGCATTACATTACATCATTCTAGGAGTCCATTTTGGAGAAACATAACCTCGTTGAAATTTAAACACTTTTATTTCAAACAATTTTCATAATATTCAATTCACTTTTGTCAACGAGTATTAGAAGAGTATTAATTCCGCGTATGTATATAAAAATCCGAATCTCTGAGAGAAAGGAAGACGCAAAATGAATCTCCTAACCTAACGTAACCTAACCTAGTTTACACCCGAAAAAATTGTAATAGGTTGGCACAAGTGTATCGAATATTATGAAAATTATTTTAAGTAAAAATGTTTCATTTTAATGGAGTTATATTCTTTCATAATGAACGGCATAAGACCGCGGGAACTTTCAGGATGACTTAATAGACACGGAGACGTGTTAGGGAATTTTTTCTAATTTTTCTGTTTCATACCCCACTTGTAAGAAATGAGAGACACAAAAAAAAAAGAAATGAGGATTTAAAAAGAAATTTTAATACAGTTCTTTTTACATTTTTACAGTAACGACACTTTAATACAACTATTATCCTGAAATTTTTTCAGATTCTTTTTCAGGATCGGGCACAAAGGCGCTTATTATCCGACAGAAGCTTGTTTTTTCCTCTTTATTTATAATTATGCAAAAATAAGTTATTCTATTTTCTGCACGCGCATATAATTACTGAAACCTAGAATGGAAAACGCTGTGAAAGTATTTTAAAGTTGAACGAAGTGTTCTTGAAGTAACGCGGTGTCATTTGAAACTTTTATTTCATGCTTCTTCAAACTTTCTCCAGTGCTCCTTGAGAGACAAAAAGAAAAGAAGGGAAGAACAATGACTCTACCAAATGATACTATGAACGTATTGCGGAGGGTTTTCTTTGCTCTCTATTCCTTCTCGTTTTCCTCATTTTCCGCTGGCTGATATACTTTCTCCTTGAGATTTCTTCTTTCTACTTCGTCCACATTTTCTCTTACTTCTTCCCTTCTCATCTTTTCTCAATTCAATTTAGTAACTCGGTTTATTACGTTGGCATTGCAATTTGAAAAATTCCAACATTACGCATTCACTTTAATGCTGTAATTAAAGTAAAAGTTCCAAATTTGTATTTCTTATCGTTCCCTTTTCAAACGGTGGAAACCTGAAATTTCTAGAAAAATTGTACAATTGATTTAAAGAATATTTTGCTGTTTCTTGCGATTTATCGGAAGGAAAAATGATATATTTTATATTTTATTTGGAAAACTTGCAGCTGCAATTTTCGAATTTTCTCAAATGTTCTTCAAACAGTGTTGAAAGAAAGAAACGAACGTTATGTAGGTGTGTAAGTTCTAACAGTGTTCGCGTAGTTGATTGCGGAAACATTTATTGCCTTTGGGTATTTATAGTTCCCGCCAGAGACACGGTTCTTTCGATTTAATCAACTGCGTTAAAAATGTTTGAGGTCACGAACGTGTGGACATTTGTATTACTTTAAAACAGTATATAATATAGAAGACGTTAACATCTTCAACGATCGTTGTCTAAATTTTACAAAAAAAAAAGGAGATTCAAAAATAATCTTCAATAATGTACTTACTCAACCCTCTAAGTCCGGGGGTGTTTTAATATTTTTTACGGGTAAAATAGTCTATTTTATAGTTCGTATTGGAAGGCAACTCGTTTGGAATGCATGAAAATGTGAAAATCATTGATTTCATGGTATGGGACGTAGGTGTCCCACCGGGACTTACGGGTAATTTTTTTCAATATTGATGGGAAATATAGAAAACAACAGAAATACGTTCTTAAATTGTATCTTTAAATCTGTTTCTTTATGATAATTATAAAAACAGTTGTGGCTTTTGTTACAGCAGAGATATACGTTGCATTTTATGCAAAAGGTGCACTTACCGACAAAAGTTAAGAAACAAAATGGTCGCTTGGGAATTACTGTATATTTTTAATCTTGTGAAATTTTCTTATTATAATTTGTATCGTTAACACTCGGACTTAGAGGGTTAAGGATATAAAATCAGAAATTTCATTACTTTAATTCAATATCATTCTACTTTATAAAGTACAGTATGTATACTTGTGTCTGTCCTAGTTCGATTTACAAAAAAAGAAATTCCACATATATGTCGTATTTAATCGAGAAAAATTATAATATTATTTTTAAATCTTTAAAAAAACTTATCTTTCGGTTCGTCAAACCGAGCAGTGCTCTCAACCCTACGTTAATTTGATGAATTTTTTTCCAACCTTTTAGTCCGTGGCAAAAACTGAGAGACCCCAGTTCAATTTTTGCTCGAAAAGTTAGTAAATTAAAAACGTGAATTTAATTAAAACAAAAGTAAAAAAAAGTAGTAAAATTGAAGTTTGAAAGGAAAATGAGAATTACAGCATTAGGTGCGTCGGATCCCACAAAATTAACCCAGGGTTAAATTCAGACACTGAATACACAGACACGTGTTGCATAGACAGCCAATCACTCGACAAAACATCGTTAAAATAACGCAGATTCTGCAGCTCGCTGAAATTCCCAAAGCACTCGGAGCTTTCCTCTTAATGAACCATTTGAATGTAATAGGTCGTCCCTTTTTACCTCATCATTCCTCGTTAACAACGTAAACCGATGGATCTGATTATCACGGATCGATTCAGTCTGTATAATTGCTCGGCAGTCTGGTCGTTAACCAAATTCCCTAGCAATCTTTCGTCGACTCTCTCGAGCATAATAGAGTGTCGTGCATCTGACCTGGATATCCGATCGCAGCGCCACTCGTGGATTCTATTGTACTACACTAGAGATCGTGATTTTCTCTTCACTGTTCAATTACGTTGCGATGATCATGGTTATATCTACGTATGTAGGTTCTAGGCCATCGATGTTTACACGCTTCTGCATAGGATCCAACCTAAAGGCCACACATGTCCAAGAAGTAGTTAAATCGCGAGTAATATCTTCAGCTGCGACAGAGTTTCTCGTTAGCATCCAAATTATCTCCTAACCACGGTAGAAGCACGTTTCTGAACTGATTAACATACCGTTGCTATGCTGCAAATAGTGAAATGAGAAGGAGGGTTATGTAGGGTGTGACTTGTTTCCTTTTTTCGAATAAGTGTAAATTTCAATTCTGCTTAGATTTATTCATTACTTATCGATCGATTTATCAACACTAATTCTTTTCATCCTATGAATAAATTTCGGTGCTCTTGTGTTCGAATTGTTTTTGGTTCTTTAAGTGTTGATTCGACGCCCGGTTGGGGCTTATTCTGGAATTCAGACCGACGCGGGTCGGTAGTTCCCCAATCACTGTGGTGGTTAGGGAACAGCCTGATAAATTCACACTACATATGAAATATACGACAAATATAAACATAAACATATTTAAAAAAATGTGTGGATAAAGATGCGTGGATATATCAATATAATACATACTAACTATGAAATACATACATACAAATTATTTACAAAAATAAGGAAATTTTGTAGCAATATTTAAGAAATGCAATGAAATTTTGCTGGTATTAATTTTATTCAGCATCTTTTTCAATTGTTTCTCTTTAATTTTGTAATTTGACCCAATTTCATATTTTCTACTCTTTTTTCATATACAATTTTATATTCACCGCAATTTATATGCACCATAAATCCGAAGTTCGGTCAGCGTATGTTCTCAAGCACAGAAAATCTTGTTCAGGGTTAATAAATGTAAATTCGAACGGAGCAAGTGAATGAAAGAGGCGCGGTGAATAGAAAGTATCTACGTGCTGCTACTGTTATAAATGCAAACAGCATTATTATGCAAAAGCGTGTGCTGACGAAGTATTATTGCTAGAAAATGAAACGGTAATATTCTTTGGCAAATAATTCAATGTATCAGCCTCTCTAATTAGGTGCTCTCTGTCAACATTGTACCGAATAATTAACCAACTGTAATCGTATGGCTAATCAAAATCAACAAATTCGAAGGTTTACCTTGTCCAACTATTTCAGCGATTTGAAGAAAAATTTATCGCTATTTTTCATAGATACCGGTCATATGGAGAAAATAGTTGTCAGATATATTACAACTTTTTTCATTATTAAGGTTATAGGCGGTTACGGTCTGTGAAAAAAAATGGTTGCTCGACGACCGATTTAGAAAGATTAACTTTCCTCGACGTGATTTTCTCCTTTTGGATCAAAAAAATAATAACGAAGTTCCTCGATTTCTCTTCGGATTACTCGGTATCATTAAAAGTACTACTGGAGGCTGAAGTTCTTTCCAGCCATCAAAGCGTTCGAATCCCTCTGGTGGCCGAAGAAGCTTTCGAACAGCTTGCAAGGGAAATAAAACGCCAGTGAGGGATGATGGCGGTGACGGGCGGGGGAGAAAAGGGAAAACTGGTGGAGAAGGCTCGTTAGGAAGATTACCTCGCGGACCCCTGGCTCAGAAGCCAAGAAGACACTCGACGTGTTAGGTGAACGATCCGCATGTTAGATTAGCCAGGCGAGAACTCGCAGTTACTGAAGAGTCCTCGAGCGCGGTTTCGTCTTCTTTTTTACTTTCCTTCTTTGACCACTTTGCAGAGCGACGCGATCCTTCTAAATTGTTCGATCTACAGGTGTCTTCGGAGAACCTTTTCGATCGAGTACCATTAATACGAAACCAACTGCAAAAACGTTCGTATCCTTACGTTGAAAATGATATTTGTCCTGAAAACATGGGAAGCATAGTACTGAAAAAACATTTGGCATATCAAATAAATGAGTATTTTTTTTTTTTTAATATTTATTGTAATGAAAAACGAATTTTCAATCGGAATAATTTATATCTACAACTAGGAGAAATGTTCTTTTCTGTAGTACTATGCGTTTCCTATTTTTATAATATACTTTGAATATTATTCTTGTATTTGTGTGTATAGTAAATAAATGGAAAGCTCTTAGTAGCAAGTAAACAGATTTTCATGAGGATATATTTGCAGTAAAATTTATTTAACATTTAATTGTACTTCCCTTGCTATTAAAGACTTCAAATTGCAAATGTCTTGAAAAGTAACGTGTCCCTGTAATGGGGTATCTTCGTAAATAGACTGACAATATCTACCAACGTTCACAGTCTCAACTAAATTGGCGACCCGAAGGACTTGGCTTCCCATTGTTAGAACTATAAAACGTTATTACACAGGGTGTCTGACTTATAACGAACATCTAAACTATTTCCTCTGGTATTGCAAGTAAAGAGAATTCATCTAAAAGAAGTTCATACGATTTCAAGATTTTCATGCGGTGATGGCAAAAAGTGATTCCTCCAAGGTCATCTTGAAGGTCACATGACATCTGTTCCTTTTATAACGGAACGTTGTAGTTAACGTCAAGGCGAGTTCAACGACCTATGACATCATCACAAAATGTCGACGACCTTGAAATCACCTTGAAGATAATTTTGCGGAGACCTATTTTTGTCCATCATCCATCATCAATCCATCGGAAATCGTTTAAATGTCCATTATTAGCGAGACACCCTGTATATTGTTAAAAGAGTCAGGAAAGTGAAGCTGATTTATGGTTTAAAGTGAGTAAGAACATGGTAACACAAATTTTCGTTTATCATCAAAGAGAAAAGAGAGTGAAGAAATGTTACCTGGGAAAGTGTTTCATTTTATTAGCGTTTAGCTTTATTTGTCAACTTAAATTTATGACGAAATGTTGTCTTGTTGATATTTTGTTGTATTGCCACGTGTACCTCGTGTAATTACTTACCTGGATTCTGTTTTCACCATTTTATTTTTTATCTCCTCCATTCGTCTCGCTTAGTGGATCCACCAACGAGGAGTGGTTTTTTATTTATTTATGAAACATGTTATTGACGTGTAAAAGCGAGGTATGTAATAGTCGTAGGTTGCTATTGAATAATCCGCTTATGTAAGAAGGAAAAAAAGGATGAAAACGGATGTCCCAGTTTTCTTTCATCAAACTTTATCAGTATGTTTTATGGGTATAAGTAAGAAAAGAATGTTATGTAAACATGGGTGATTTGAAACTGTGTTGAAAAATTATAACAAAAATACGAAATGCAAGCTTAAGCTTTGGATAAAAAATTGTATTCTGCATTTTTGATTTGTAAATCTGTATAAGAAATCATCTTTTCGCTTGTACGTCTAACTTAAATTAAATTGAATATATTATAGCAGATATAAAATTAAACGAAATATATCATCTGACATTTCTTTAACACAAACTTCAACATTCTTACCGAATTTCCATACGACTCTTCTCAAAGGGAACATTGAATTTTTCTGTTCCAGTTTCACCCGATATCGAAAAGATGGGCTCGACATAGTGAACGAAGGAGAAATTCTGAAGAGAAATCGGCACAAGAAGAAAATGAATAATATCATTTGACCAGGACCATCAATCGGTGATACAAATTCAGTACAAAGAAAACTAAAAGCAAAGGCTAAAAACGAAATGAAACGAACTAACGAAAAATGAAGTAAAGAAGAAAAAAGAAAAAAAATACGATGTAACGAAGAAAATCACATCCAGGAAGAAAGTACAATAAAGAGAGAACGAAAGGGGACGAATAAGGAGCAAAGACAAAAGCGAGGACAATCTAGAACAAAGTTACCTAATTAATGAAATCAACGTACATTTATTAATTATATAGATCGATTATACGTATTTCTATTGACGACTGAGAATATAGATATTCATCTATATATATTGAAGGTTAATACTAGAGATTATTATCAATCGCTGTTAATATTAAGAGATATTTGATGTTTTAATAAATATACTGTCGAACAAGAAGAAGATTACAAAGAAGGAGAGAAGGAAACTAAGAAACGAATATTTGAATTTTATCGATCGTAGATCTGATTATTGATTTAATATACCTAAGCAAAGAAAGAAACTGAATTCCTATTGCAAACGCTGATAACGAAAATATTGTAGAAGCAAAAGAAAGAATACAATTTAAAAAGAAGAGAAAGAGAAATTATATGTAGATGTTGATAATGTAATTGTATAGTTGTATGAAACGTTTGGTGTCCATGGGGTCCACATTTAAAGAGATTATCAAGCAAAGATAAGCTTGTTTTTATTGTTATCGCTGAAAATAACGGAAGGGAAGAAATATTCGCAAGGGAAGCGAGAAGAAATTTTGGAAAGGAGAGGAATACCGAAGACAAGGTGATTATTCAGTGTCAAATGTTTAATATGCTATGAAATGTTGTGACACTACGTACGTGTATTTCTTTTACATTTTAAGCTTTCCATTCTGGAACAATTTTTTAACAATCATTTTACCCATTTATTTATTTCTGAATTTTTTCGGAATAACTTGCGTCACGTCCCGCTCGCGAAATAACGAATCTGTAGGAATTTTTTTCTTTGGTTTTACGTCTTCCATCGTTTAATCCTTTCGAACATTCTGTTGCCATCTTTCATGCAGTTTCATTATTCCAAGTTGGAAGAATTTCTTATCTTTTCTTAGCGAAGAATTTGTCGAGATAGACGTTTTACAGGATTTCAGATTTTTCAATTTCTTTCACGGAATTTGGATTATTGAATAAGTTAAATGTATATAATTTTCTCCTTGCAGAATATAAAATTGCTTTGTAG
The DNA here is from genome assembly GCF_001263275.1 of Habropoda laboriosa. Classification (NCBI taxonomy): domain Eukaryota; kingdom Metazoa; phylum Arthropoda; class Insecta; order Hymenoptera; family Apidae; genus Habropoda; species Habropoda laboriosa. Next base: position 2,058,896 of record NW_017100181.1, on the reverse strand, counting down.
AATAAATAAATAGGAGAAAGTTGGGACGTAACAAGAGTATTAATCTTTTCGCAATGTTTGTAAGGAATGTGTTTGTGAATTTTTGTTGAAAACAATCGAGTTCTTTAGGAATTTCCAAATAAAAAGGTTTATTTCTGATTTAATGTATTTTTCTTTTATCGAACCCTCAATCGTTTAAATTATAAGTTTAAGAGTAGATCTTTTTTAAGGAACCTTTTTTCCATCACTTTTGCTCGCAAATATTAATTTTGTACATTTAGAAATTGCAAATGTACTATTATTCGTGAAATAACCTTAATTTATTGCCAAATCGGTTATCGTGTTGTTACAATTAAGAAATAAATACTTTAAAGCTAGAAAAAGAATTTTGTTCGTATGTCGATATGATAATTTCTTGCAAAGTATTGTTGGGTAAGAGGAATTTTAGCAATGAAACAAGGAAGTGTATATGTAGTTTATTGCTTTAACGATTTAATAAAGCACAATAATTACAGGAAGAAAGTTAAATTTTTCAAATAATTTGCCCGTTATATTCTTAACTTCTTTCTAACTTAGAAAGTTTCAAAGTTAAATTACATATTTTAATTGATTTAACGAGAGAATAAAATAATATAGTTGATAGAAAGTAACAATCAGTTCTCGTTAAGATGGTATTCGTTCGATTTAGGTAAAACAAATTGAATTTATTTGTAGTTCAGTTGTATAATGTACACTGTGAAAGGGTTAATGCACACTGTCGTTCATAATTATTAGGACACCTGTTATATTCGTACAGAAAGTACTATACAACATGAGTACATATATCAGTAAAGATATATAGGGTGTCACTCTATTAGTTTCCAACATTTTTCTCGTAAGCGGTAGATTTGTGAGGAAAATAGAAAAGGACAAGGTTTCATTATTTTTTATACACAGTACGATGGCTGGAATAGATTTTTAAAATTTTCAATAGTTTTCGCGTAATGCCGATACAGCGAATTTTTTTTTAATTGATAGCTATAATTGTTTTTATATTATATTATTTTAACGATCTATCTTTATAACGGCACCATAAATGGAAATAAACATTTGGAGGTTTTATCGTGTACAGAGTGTCCCAATTTTTTCCGACCAAACTTTGTCAGTATGTTCTATGGATATAAATAAGAAAGAAATATTACATAAACGTAGGTGGTTTGAGGTTTTATTAAAAAGTTATGACAAAAATATTACGACTTGCGGTTACTATGATACAAAGTAAGAATAGATAAGCGATATTTCAATCTATATAAGCTATTTTATACAAGCTGTGTTTACTATCTAAGGACGTGGAAGGTGTTGAATTTCTGCCACTGAGATTCTTGTCTTGTATCATAGTGACCGCAGGCCCATTAACGTTCCATTCGCATTTCGTATTTTTCTTATAATTTTTCAACGAAGCTTCAAACGACCTATATTTATATAACATTTCTTTCTTATTTACACCTATAGAACATAGTGACAAAGTTTGATCAGAAAAAAATTGGGACACCCGGTATATTCGTTGTACCACCGAAATTCCAGACTGAGCCATTTTCTTTCAGGGTCTCAATATTATAATTTTTTAACGACCGTTCGGGTTTGCTTCGCGTTCACTAAGTGTCCTAATGCTTTATGAACGGTAGTGTACATACTTAAGTCGCGAAGATAACTCGCATTTTGATCCTGTTTCAAACGAATACACTCTTAAGAGGATTTCTCACACCCTTCCTTCACAGAATTTAATCGTTTAATCGTTTTGAATCAGAGTAAGCTTCCGAATATTTTTACGGAGGGGAGAATGTCGCTCTGAATCGCTTAACTAAGGGCCGCCAAAATGAATCTGGAAGTGGAACTTATCGCTGGGGTGGTTAAGGGTGGACCACCCCCGAAAAACTTGCCCGCGCCGAGGCTCATTAAAATCTTCATCGCTGGAGAACGGAATGGTCTTGTCCTTTGATCACTTTTTCTTTCTATCGTTACTCTGACTCGTGTATGTTCAATGTCCCTTGAATGACACATTTTTTGTTTTTAAACAAATTATCGTTACGACTGAAAACACGTTCCGTACGATAAGGGAATTGCAAGTTTTAGCAGAAACTGGAAAGCGAATTTCTGAAAAGTCGGCTTGAAATATTGGTAGCGTTGAATTTTTCACATTTTGATCTATGAAATTTTCACTTTAGACGACTATCGAGTACACATCCGGACACGGAACGTGTTAAAGAATTATTTAAATATGCAGAAAAATAATAGTTACGAGTGAATATTTTGTAGCATTTAACTGCACTTTGTGTGTTTGTGTGGGATTTGATGTTATGATATTAAGTAACATGAAGTTTTAAAGAAAAATATTATTTTTTTAAAGGGCTTGTGTCTTTTAAAAACACTATTAAAGGACTGAAGATTCTGATGTAAATAATTTCAGGAAAAAGAATGAGATTTAGGAAGGATAAAAAATGTGTCATTTAAATAATGCAGTGTACTTGTAACACTTCTACTGCCATATTTGACCCATTAGGCATTAATGTCTTACTTTTTAGATGCACTTATTAGAAAAATTACATTTCAAGTAGCCTTAGAAAATGCATTGATTTATTCTTTTTTGCATAATGAAACATATATTAATTAAATAACTACACAATATTCGGTAATCTTAGATTATCAGTAGGTACATAATAGTTGTTCTCACCTAATAGCAAATAACATATTTTTAAATATCCTGTCCTGTAAATTGTGATAAAATAGCACCAAAATATTTAATTTTACATAATATTTGTGAAACAAATCATATAAGAAATAGAACACAACTATTTAACCATTTTAGAAAAATACTTTTGAAAATCGAAAATGAAAAATTACTTTTAAATTACGTTTATTCGCAATAAATGTATAGCAATTGAAACAGGAAACGTTAAATTTACAACGTATGTCAGTGTATATTCCTGAATAGGCTAATGTCAAAGAAATTAAATAAACAAATATGTAGTTAATACATATATTACTTCCGTTGCCTAATGGGTTAAAGCAACTTGAAACGCTTCATTTGTTAATTTATCAACAATTCTTACTCTATACATGTTCACGTAAGTATACAGGGTGGCGCAATAGTCTCCGACACTTTTGTGTTGTTCATAAGTTAGTACGTTACATTTATACACGACAAATTTTAAGCACTAAAGAAAAACAAATAATAAATATAAATTTCTAACGATAAAGAAAAATAGAAAATCTTGAACACGAGGTAAAGTATTTGTCAAGTAGACAAAATTATTGCAATTAATAACGAATAAAATATATTCATTGCGGTATTTTAGACGTCATATGCGAAATTCTCTGACATCTTTGTTTCCTTTATACGTCGGAGGGTTAGAAAGAAAGTAAAAAAGAAAATTGAAACGCAGAACTACAGTTTTATGCATTGAGATTTTTTCCATTAAGCGTGCAAAATGGTGCCACTTAAATAAGCTCCTTCCTCTTGATGGCACAAATGTCCCCGTTTTTCCACACTTTCCATAACTTCTCGCAAAGTTTCAGCAGTTACGTGGGCGATTTCTCGTTCAACGTTCCTTTTCAGTTCAGCTAAGGTTCGCGGCTTGTTTACGTAGACGTTTTTCCTCCAAACAGTCCCTCGGAAAAGAATCTGGCGCCGTTAGATCTGACGACCTGCGTAGGCCGCCTCAAGTCGCCATTTTTCTTTTAGGAAGTGTTGCCTCGATAGAGCGCGTATTTTATTTAGACGAGAGCCCTATAGAATCGTCTAAATGCCCTTTGAGTTGCAATTGTAAACTTATTATTTTGAGAAAACAAGATAGCGATTTCTCTTCTTTCTGCTATCATACAATTTTCCATGTTGAACTTCATACCTGAATCTGTGAAACGAGAAAGAAAGAAAATTGACAAATGTTGGTAAAAACAGGAAAGTTGTAATATCTGTAAATGTGTCAGGGACTTTTGCGCTACCTGGTATACTTGTCTCTATGTATCTATACCAACTATTACCTTCTTTTCAACTGCTTGTATATTGGAGTGTATATCTATATGTACACATTGTTCGTGCTCGATGTTCGATGTATTCACCTTTTAGTACGCATGAAAAAAAAGGTGAAAGAATTAATAAATTTTTCGAATGGTTTAATAAAGGCAGTTTGTCTGTGTGTGTTGTATTGTCCATGTGTCCTGTCAGGGCTTTTACTCGTTCTCCCTCTTGTGTCAGTTGTTTCATTTAATTGCATTTCTGCTAATTTCGTTATGTACGGTGAGTTAAACAGTCGAGTTGTACAGTCTGAGGCAAAAATTAGAAGGCAATCTGAAACTTTCTATATTATGACAAATGAGACGGATATTTTTATGGTATTTGAACAGACAAATTTCACTGTTCGCGTTCTTTGGATTCGCTTTTGAAGATATTTTGAAAATATAAAAATTAAGCGTAGAAATGTACAAAATGGATGCCGAGAAAGAAACTTAAGAAAATTTTTATAAATTTGAGAAAAATTCGAGGAATAGGAGATAATATTTAGGTTGAAAAGTATTTTATATAGAGTAATATTCGCATAACTCGACGACTTGATATTACTCGTGATGTGTTTGTTGTACGAAAATGTGTATAAAGGAAAGATTGCATGATTTCAAAGGGAACATAAATAGGTTACGATAATATTTTTTCCTCCTACGTTATTTACACTTGAAGTTTTAAAGGGAACACTTTATAGATTTTTGCTGGAATTTAAAGTGGATTAAAAACTGAATAAATATGTATCAGCTGACTGAAAACTGAAAATCTAAATCTAAAAAATTTGTTATTTACAAAAAGATACAACATTTGAAACTGGTGCGTTTGTAGAAGAATTTGCGAGTCAGTAATTTCGTCTACTTTCTGAATTTCTAAAAATTGTCGACCTCTTTTTTGAAGCATGATGTACTTACAAAGAACGGACATAGAGAAGAAGAAATTCAATTCTACGTGAAAGTGTTTCAATAAACGCGTACTCGAGGACGCTCCTTTAAAGAGTTATTTGCCAGGGAACTTCCGGTTTAACGGGATCGTGAAATTTTTACGTTTTGAGAAAATTAAAGGACGATACTCGCGAGTTAATACAGGACAACGAGAAAATTCTGTCCTTTGTGAAACAATGTGAGAAATTCTTCAAAGGAAAATGGAATTTTTTCCAACTCTCGGGCCTGAATCGTGTCAACTGTGAAAATTCAATTTCGAGATCTGGTAAAAGTGCAACAAAAATCTGCCTGGCGAGAGAAACGGTAAAATTGTTTCTCTTAAATTTTCCTCGAATTTTAATCTATAAAATTTTCAACGAATCTTTTGTATATTTTTGTCGAATGTTTGCAGTAGTCGTGTAAATATTAAAATTTCAATTTTACCGGTTAATAATAATGCAAGAATTTGTGTTTGTCTTGATTTTCAATTTCCCGTAGAATTTTTCGAAAATTCGTTGTATTTTTATTAAATTTTAACAGCAAGCATGTCGATATTAAAATTTGAATTTCTCGATTGGAAAATAATGCAAAACCTCGTTTTGCACACATAATATCTTCTTTTCAATTTTTATCGTCGATTTCTCTTTACAGTTGAATGTTAAAGGAGTGTCCTTTAATTAGAATTGATGTTAAACATGGCTGTTTATCAGTGTTAACTGTTTATTCGTACAATTATTGTACATTGTCCTGCCTCATATTGCCCTGTTGTAACTTTTCTTTCGTTTCTGATATTTGCAGAATTTATAGAAGAAAGAAAGCAGTTATTGGAACTTGTCGGTCCTGAATTGCAATCGATTTATGACGACATGGGAATCGAGGTACAAAAAACAGGAATCTTCGTAATGTGTAGAATGAAATTGAATTAAATTTCATTTTACGAACACTAGTCTATTTTCCGGGAAATTAACACTTTTAAATTTAGCGTCGATCAGGCAATATTTCATTACAAAATGAAATGGAAAATATTAAAAATTGTATTTTCAGTCGAGAAAAATGAATTTTATCAATATTGATGTTGGTACAAGGAGATTCACTGTGCCTACAGAATGTTCATGTGCATTTAATTTGTTTAATTTCAAAATTTGTCGAGAAATATCACAACGGAAAGGGTTTAGAAAGTATTGCAATCATGATTATTACAAATGAAACCATTTTTTTAAATTAAGGTCTCTCGTTTATTAAATTTTACCATTCTAGCTTATATAAGTTTTTTATACAATATTTTATCGTTTAATCGACGTTTAAAATCTATGTTTTTTCGTCACTTTTGACTCATTTTATTGTAAAGCAAATTTTGCTTAATTACTTAGTTATCTTGAAAAAATCAACAGTGAGATTTTCATACTACGTACTTTTTTAGGAATAGAGTTTATCAATATTTGGTTAATCGTACAGTCAAATTCAAAATTTCAAGTTTACCTGTACGGTTGAATCGTAGAAATTTCAATTCAAAGAAAGTTTTAGGTCACGATAATTTTTACCAATGTTCAATTTCATCTTTCAACATTCGCATGCACAATAATTAGCATTAACCGAAATAATAATATAGGTTCTGTTGGTGGATATGCAATATGCAACGAACGTAAATCCTGATAGAAATCCATTCTTAGCCGAATATTTTTTGGACGAAATTCACGCCGCTTATCAACACTCGAGAGGCTGTTTCCTGTTGGTAAGTTCACAATTATAGTATTCATAATCAACGAAGAATACAAGTATTCGTCGTATTTATACACAAACACGACAAAAAAGTGGATGAAAATCATCGAAATTTGGAAGGAACTGAAATAATGAGAATAATTGAACGAACAATTTTAAGCACCAAGAAAAAATAGGAATAAATGTAAATTCCTAGCAGTAAAGAAAAATAGAATATCTTGAACACGAGGAAAAGTATTTGTTAAATAGAGAAAGTTATTGGAATTATTGCTGAATAAAATATGCACATTTCCCGTAACAAATAATTCACTGCGGTATTTTAGACACAATATGTAAAAGTCCTTGACACTTTTGTCTCCTTTATACGTCAGAACCTAGGGAAGAAAGTAAAAAATTGAAACGCAGAACTACAGTTTTATGCATTGAGATTTTTTCCATTAAGCGTGCAAAATGGTGTCACTTAAATAACCGCCTTCCTCTTGATGACACAAATGTCCTCTTTTTTCCACACTTTCCATAACTTCTCGCAAAGTTTCAGCATTTACGTAGGCGATTTCGCGTTCAACGTTCCTTTTCAGTTCAGCTAAGGTTCGCGGCTTGTTTACGTAGACGTTTTTCCTCCAAACAGTCCCTCGGAAAAGAATCTGGCGCCGTTTGATCTGACGACCTGCGTAGGCCGCCTCAAGTCGCCATTTTTTTTTTAGGAAGTGTTGCCTCAATAGAGCGCAGATTTTATTTAGACGAGAGCCATAGAATCGTCTAAATGCCCTTGTTGCAATTGTAAACTTATTATTTTGAAGAACAAAATTGCCGATTTTTCTTCTCTCCGTTACAATTTTCCGTGTTAAACTTTATACTTGAATGTGTGAAACGAGGAAGAATGAATATTGAAGTATATTGAAAAAAACAAGAATGTTCTAATATCTGTAAATGTGTCAGGGACTTTTGCGCCACCTTATATTAAAGTCGATCGAACAGGCCTTCTGCTGCAGCAGGTACTTGAAATTTGTCGCTATTCATTTAATATGTCCCTGCAGTCTTCGTGATTTAAATTGATAGAACGTAAAGACCGTGTATTTTACGTCGAGTTGATTGGAACGAAATATGGAGGGAGTGCTTATTATCCGCGAGTCTGCGAATGAAATCTGAAAGGGAGTCGAATAATGGTACAACAAAGTCTACTTTAAATTGCAGAGAAAAAAAAAATGAGTACGCTGTAAAAGGGACGTAAAAGCTGGACCATTTGCATCTTATTGACGGTAGAATTGCTATTATATATTGCAGCTGCATTTTAACATTCACGTCACTGAGTGTGTGTCTCTGTAAAATATGACCAATCGATAATTTTTAAATATAATTAGCGACATTTTAGACAGTTTTTATTCGAATGTTGATGTGTCTTAGTTACCTGGACTTTCGTAGTATACAATTGAATAGTATGTTATTATTATTGCTTTTTGGCGAATATATGTTGCCTATATAGAAATAAATTTATTTTTTTATATTATTGCAAATCTGTTTGTCGATGGGGCTGTACCTCACAATTTCAAATTGTCGAAGAGTGTTGTTGTACCACTAGCACGTCCATGTTTCTTGGCTTTTAACGAAGCAGGAAATTCGATCAATGTAAAAAATGTAGAAGACATTCAAAAAGTAAAACGCTTTAGTTAGTTACGACAGAAATGATCAAATAAGAAATATTAAAGTGTTTTCTCAGCATTATTACTTGCAATAATTTTTTTTTTTACGTACTCTTTAATTTAACTAACATTGCTTTTCTCTTACACAATGTAAAAGTAGATCTAAGTGCAGACATACAATTTTTCTTAGCACGTGACTGGTTTATTATTGAAAGAACACATGTCCTGTTAAAATAACAATAATAAAAACATTACCCAATATTCCATAATTTTGATGAGTTTTTTTTTTTTTGTTGCTCCCGTACAGTCACAATTCTTGAACTTATGCCCTTTCAAAAATAATCGATCTAACTTTACTTGGAAGTTTTAACCTTTTTAGCAGGTCTCGATGTGCTTTTCTGAATTTAAAGAAATAGTCCAGTCCAATTTTAATCTAGGATTCTTTTTATAAATTGCAAATTTTCCGGCCTGTGGTGTGCGGTGCACGGTGGGTTGTCTGATCTCAGGCACCTTTGGCCCAGTTTTTTAATTCTCAAATACGAACTCTTCCAATTTCTTTTCGTGGACAAAAATTGAGAAATGAAATTTTAATCCTAATTATATTACCTATTGAGCCACTTTTCTCAGTCATTTCGTTACAATTTTTCCAAGAAATTTGGATAAATTTTTAACCAGAGCATGCGGGAAATTTTTCATTTCGTTCCTCAATTTTTAGCTGTTCGTTTCGGTCGAGCTCAACAAACACATGGTCTCGTATTTTCACGTGCTTTTCGTGCCTTTGTTCCGCGCTGTTGTCGTTTCCGGAGATCATGCGTCGTCTGTTACGCTCGGGTGCAGATGAAAGAACAATTTTTCTGATATTTCAGATATTTTTTTTTAGGAAAAAGGATACAGTAGAGGAACATATCGCGCTTTTTGAAATTTCTAAACGTTTCGTTGGTTCGTTTAAACGAAGTGAAAATCGGTTAATTGAAAAAATAAATTCGATACTGCGTTTTAGAAAATCAGCTGCTTGAAATAAAAGACTGTCCTTTATATAAAAGAAAAAGAAGAAACATACGGTCACATATAATCATGTAACACAAGATTTTCTTCAACACGCTACGAATTTTCGTGCTGCACGAGGATTTACCTTGTTACTATGCTACAACGCGTATTATTTTATTCTTCCTCGTTAGCGCAAAACACATAGTACCGTTCTATTCTCGCTCATTAGCAGGGAATCATACAAACGC
>NW_017100181.1:2039979-2049263 GCF_001263275.1 Habropoda laboriosa | reverse complement strand
CACTGCTCGAACATGGAGGAGTACTATGAGCGGGACAGTGATTGCTACGTCTTAAAAGCTGGCAGGTAGTTACGTTTTATTATGCTGTTGCATAGAAGCGGAATGAAAATGGTAGCGGGGAGCGTGGGTCAGGCTAATATAATGGAAAGGACGTTGCTTTTATTACACCAATCTGAGCCTGCAATTTTGCCCTGTCTTTGCTTTCATTGCTACACTCTCGTTTCCTTCTCCTTCGTTTTCCTACTCCTGTTTCTACGTTTATGATCTACTTGCCTCCCCTCCTCAAACAATACCGCTCTCTGATGTAGTTTATCGCACCTACTCTTACGTCAGGATCTCCCTGGTTTCGCTTGTACAGGCTACTTCAAGAAAACCGTAACACTTGCTCCGAAAGTTTCATCGCATCGGTTCAGGGCCGTGTTTACCATGAGGCGTGTTAGGCGCAGGCTTAGAGGCCTCACTCTTTACGGGACCGCAACTTACAACCTTACTTCTCGCAAGCAACGATATAAAAAAAATGCTTATTTTCAACGAACTAAAAATAAAACGTGTATGAATTTGATTAACTGAAATACACTTGTTCCTTTGAGGCCTCGTAACGATGTTGCGCCTCTAAGGCCTTCAAAGGTATAAACGCGGTCCTGCATCGTGGCGACAGTTACGTGGGACACTCTGTATAAAGTGGCTCGCTTAGTTTTTCATTTAAAACGTGTTTCTCTTGTGTTTTTGTTAGCCGAGAAAATTCTTTTTCGAGGAATCCTGTAATAAAATTACTTCCATCGTTCGCCGAAGGCAATTGTGTAGTATCGGGGCCTCCATACCCAAAAAATAGGAAACCGGCACGGGAGAATAGAGAGGGAGTGGTTGGCGTAGCGCGCAAAGTCTCGTCGGATTTGGGTCCCTCAATATTTTTCCGTCGACGGTTCCTACAGTTGTGTATAAAATGTGTTCAACAAGTGAAATGTTTAAAGAAAAACTAACTTCAACGTCCTCTCAAATACTCTGCAAAGAGAAAACGAAGAGGAGTTTCCCATAAATATGATAAATTTCCAGCTCTTTTATCTTCTCCTAAAAAGATTAACGAACTTCTCGTTGAACACCCTGTATACATAAACAGGGTAGAATTAAAAAAGTTAATGGAAAACACTCTCGAGTTGCAAATGCAGGTAAAATTGAATCGATCGGAGCTCTCTTCACTTCCTCGAAAATTTTCAATCCTATTTCATACGTCAACATCGCTAACTTTACGCGAAAGTCAGTTTGATAACTTCTATCGCGCAGATGCAACACACTTAGTTAACTACTCGGTTTTCCGATAGGTTGGTACCAAATTGATACAACGTATTTAAGCGATCAAATAGTTGGCACAAGCTCGTATGGACTCATGTCAGAAAATGATTAATTAATTAAGAAATTATAAGAAATCAGGGCTACTCGATTTCATGGAAACTGGCGTAATTGATAACTCGAAATATAGTGATTTACAGAGCATCCTACAATTTTGCTTAACGAACAACGAAGCTTCGATTTGTTGTAATTTCTTAAAATAATTTCTTAAGTTTGAAGCAGGGTGAAAAATAAGTCATTCTTGTGATTTGTATCTTACAAAAAGAACGAAATGTATATCAACGTGCAATTTTTGCTAATATATATATCTACAAATGATACAAATCAAGCGAATAATCTTTTAATTTTCGAACACAAGTTCATACGAACCTTTTTCATTTGTTCCCTTTATGAATTTAGCTCCAACCTTTCGGAACACTCTGTATAAGTAATTATTTGAGCCACTCGAAGCACATGCTTGGTGCTTAACTCTTCATAAATAAAGGAAATTTAATAAATGCAATTTGACGAAGTTAGTCACTTCGGCTTCTGAATGGCTCGAAAGAATTTTTATTATATAAATATGTAATATTTTAAATATAAAAATACTATTTTCTTTTCCTCACTTTTAATAATGCTTTCAGCCTGTCCTCTGCGCGACATTTTTGCTCGGCACCACCATTCATAGGCTTCTCATTTTCTCTTTGTCAACCTATACATAGTTTTCTCGTCTACTCGAGGCTTCTCCATCACCTTGAACTTCCCTTTTCATCCGTTACAATTTTCCCTTTTTTCCTTTTTTTTTCCTCTACCTACCCTCCTTTTGCCCCCTTACAAGACTTTCACAATTACTTTCGTTACCCTTGCTTTTTTTTTCCTCCCCTCGCTTAATTTCTTCGTTTTGTCCTCTTTCTCTCGTTCGTCGTTGCCTCCCCCTTTATATTTTTTTCCCCACTGGAAATAATACCCCCTATCCGTTTCCATCCTTTTTATCCGTATTAGACGAGTTGTCTTTTTTCTCTGAAAGAAACGATGCGTGATAATGTTAAGAAGATTTAAGAAACTTCGGTCGGAAGCTTATTTTACAAGGAGGCCTTTTGTATTTCTGGTTCGAGCGTTATTTACGGTGTTTATTTATACGTGATTAAAAGGTACTTTACAATTGAATAACTTTGTTTGCATCAATTTATCTCGATCCTTTTCTGCGGTTTATCAGTTTTCATATTTTTCATATTTTCAATACGTTCGAACGCATTTTTCTGTTTTTGTATATTTTTGTGGAATTTTAAACGGATTTCGTTGGTGGTAATGAATATTTAATATAGAATTTATTTAAAAGGCATTTCTAAAAGTATAAGATTAAAGCGTAGATTTTGATGGAAATGTATTTTTAAGAATACCAAGTTTTTCAATTAGCTGTTATACAGATTGAAGGATAATGTTTATTTCTTTACTTCTGTATAGTAATTTCAGTGTTTTATTTTTGTCACAGTTAATTTTTATTCGAGCCACATTAATCTGCGAAATATTTATCAAATTTTTCTTTTAAAATAGCAAATACCTTAGATATTTTTCATAAAATCGTAAATGAATATGTAATTCCTTTAACTTTCACATGATAATTATACGATTTATATAATAAATGTCGTTCGAATGAAAAAATGAACTATAAGAGAAATTCTTTCGTTTAAAAATTGCGAATAAAGAAATAATTCATTTCGATAAAATATCAATTCGGTATTTAAATAGTTGGATATTTTTGCACAATGAAAAGCTAACTTGTGTCAATATGTAAAAAATTAACAGATTAGGAACTGCAAAAGACAGTTGGCACAGCTGTGAACCAGCAATAAGGGAAGCGTTGAAGAAGGCTGCAGAGTCCGCGATTTCCGAGAAATGTGATAACGAAGAAATTAGGAATATATTGAAGAGTACCGCGGAAAGACAGCTGGAACATGCCTTAAGTAAGTCTTTAATAAATATCATTGGAATATTAATTTTTGAACTCGAACCTATTTTCAATTTGATAATAGTTGTCACATTTGAAGCAACAAAATTGCTTTCAATTTTCAATTTTTATTTCTTCTACTGTGTAACATGTTTCTATAATTTATTTATAGTACTGTTTAATACTTTTTCGCAATTTATTTATTGTACTATTTAATATTTAGCAGTTTCTTTTTAAATTTACACACACAGCTTCAGTGTAATCAGACTTTCAACTTTTAATCAAATTCTCGTCTGCTTTAACTTTGATTTTCAATCAAATTTACAATTTCTACTTTGCAGTACTCTTACACGTACCATTATAATAATGAACCAGGTATTAAGTGTTCTAACACTGTTTCAATTATTTCACAGCATTTCATTGTACGCAAAATGATAAAACAGTGTTCTGTTGCTTTCAACAAACTTTAATTCCAGTTCCTCGAAACACTGCCCCCTTTTTCACTAACGAACAGCCTCCAAGTAAAAATCGTCAATTTTTATGAAACCTATACATGGTGAACATTTTCAAAGAAATATCTAACACGTATTCTCTTTTACTAAACAAGGAATTCAACCGTGTAATCAACTTTTTAAAAAACTCATTACTTTGATCACTGTATTTTCGTTAATTTTTCTTGCAAAATTTTAATCCATATAGTTAAATTGGAATTTTCGTCGCATTCCTAATTTTCTTACACTCTGTACAAGATTCTTCGAATTCCTTGTTTTCAAATATTTCCGTACAAAAGAAATGGCTCGATCGTGATCCAAAAATAAAGACAAAAAGTAGAACCAATCGAAATTCTCACCTTCTCTTTTTCTCACACGTTCACGCGCCCGCGAAAACCCTTTTTTCCAGAGCTAGATGAAACGGGCGAGGGCGTGATAGCGGTGACGCGTTCATGGAAAGGCAAAAAGAGTCCGAAAGCGGTGGCTTCGTTGAAATCCCTGGTGAACAGTCGTCTGCCTATCGAAAACGTGATTAACGTCGAAGTGGAGCAGAAGACCGGCGGCATTAATCCTGAGAACAAGACGCACAAAGGTTATCTGGCACATATTTGTCGTTTGGTGGTGAACCGTGTGCAGACTCTGGTGAACGCCTCCATCGAGGCTGACCCGGAGATCAAAAGCAAGAAAAAGATGGTGCAGGAGGTTTATGCTGAGAGTCTGATGCATCTGGCGTTGCTCAGAGAGATCAAGCCTAGCGAAGACAACGAACATATCGAGCGGATCAAGGAGATGTTGATAGCCGGTGAACATGATTATTTTCTTCGACGATTTATTATTTATCTGCCAATCATCGTAACGAATACTAACTTGAAATGAATTTTTCTTCGAGTAATCATAGTGTGTCTTAGAAAAAAAATTCTATTTTATATTTTCGATACAGTTTCTCATGTAGAATCACCATTAGTTACATGCCACCCTATATATTCTATGATAACGGAAAATGTGTATATCACATCTTCTTCAAACCAATCTCATTCACCACGTCACAATTAAACAATCGATCGATTAAACATGTACAATCTTTGAGCTGAGGATCGCAACGTTTCAAGTACCGAGAAGTAAAATTTTCAGGAGAAACGGAAAACAACGAGACCTGTTGTACTTAACTATCGTGCAATTATGGTTCAGATAGAAATGAGAATTTCGAGAATTTTTCGGTACAAAATAATTTTCGTATAATAGTATACTAATTTTCATTTCGTGCAATAATTCTGTACTACGGTACTTACAAAGTCACGGTATCGTTGTCTCAGTTTCGAAAAATTTGGCACTCGCAACGTTGGAACTCCAGTTTCGATCTTCCTTCTTACATCTTCCACGTACCCGGTAACAAATTCGGATTCCGTAACGTTCAACAGGTAAAACTCAGAAACACAATCCGATAGTCATAAAGGGCAGCAAGTACTCTGGAAAGTCGTCGTTATTGTCAAGAATTTACACGGATGTCTCCTCCTGGTTGGACAGCGCCACTTTCAAAGTAGTCCGCCTCTGTGCTTCAACTCCCCGATCAGCGTATAGGCTCGAGCTGCTTCGAGTGCTCTGTCAACATGTCGGTTTCCTTGCCGGCTTATTGGACGGCAACTTACCTAAAGACGCGTCGTTCGATCCTCTGTACGTGAACAATTGGTTGGGTCAAATTATGAGACGAATCGAGGAGGAGCCGATGAAGGAACAACTGGTGATCTTCCTCGACGATCTTCATCGGCTGCATTCTCTCGATTGCGACATGCACGCCGCTTTGTCGGGGTTGCCGTGGAATTTACCACCAGGTAAATGTACAAACCTGTTAACTGGGTTCTTCACCTCTTAACACTTTAAGCGCTTTAACCCCTTAACCTATGATTTCTTTTCTGACTGTGCATCTAAGCGTCAGCCATTTTCTGTTTTAGTACTGCATCAGGTAACGAAAGCTAATCTGTTTCAGATTAATTACGTTCGGTAATCCTCAGTCTTACGAATTCAAACGAAAATTAGGATTACAGTGAATTTTTCTTAGTAATACTATTTTTGCCACATCTAAACCAGAATTTTTGATACTTCTAGGTGTGCATTTGGTAGTAACGACACTTGTTAATCCGGAATTACAACGGCTCACTCCGCTGCAGAAGGAAAGGCAGAAGGAAATTTTACTCGAGCCTCCAGACTCGGTTTCCACCGTGCCCGAGAAATCGTTGCCATCGTCACAAATTTTCGACACGCTGAAGAGTTTGATAGGCGAGCGTGCGGCTAACAGAATCGGCGCGATCTTGGCTTCCACGGAGTACGGTTTGTCGGAAACTGAAATCCTCGAGGTAATTATGCCAACTGGTGGCGATGGACCCTTGTTTCTCGACGAGGGACAGTTCAACTTTGCAACTTGGTGCTTGGTTAGAAGAACTCTCAGCGAATATTTGAAGGTAATCTTTCGTAAAATTGGATATAACTTGAGACGAGACGAATGTACGTGCAAAAATGAATCGAAAGTGTGGAGTAATATTTTTCCATAGGACGCTTTGTCCCCGAATAAATCGAAGTTGAAGATTCGCGAGTGCGCGTACACTTCCAAACGAGTTTCGGTATTATTACGGAACGCAGAAATTGATAAATATTTTTTGCAAGAGAAACGAACGAAAAATTACATTTTTACTTATATTAGTCGAACAAATGGATTTTTTTTTTCAAATTTCTTTACATTCATCTTTCGGAAATAGAAATTTCGTCACTTTACACCATCCCTCTATCTCTAATAGGTTTCAAGATATTGGATTAAATATTTTTACTATCCTCAATTTTCCCGGCGATTTTCTTCCCTTCAACGTGGACGATTACCGATAAGAAAAACACGCGTTCAAATCCACCACATATCAAAGTTTCATCAAAATCGGTGATTATTACTTCGGGGTGTTCCTTTGTTAGTTACAATACTTCGTTACTTAAAAATTCCTGACGAGTGCAGCTCGTTATTAGAAGGGGTTAAGCAACAACAAAGAAAAATCCACGAAAAATTTGTTCCTTTTTCTTCTAGGTTCGTGTAATGAGCGGAAGGCTACTCTTCTCCTGGCGATATCCAATTCGCGATCTAGCTTGCAAGAGGTACTTCCCCGACCAAAAAACTTTAAAAAGCTACCACGGAGAGCTCGCAAATCTCTTCTTCTCGGAGGACTTCGAGGACAAAGACGACAAACCACCTCCTGAAGAGGAGACTCCGAAGAAAGAGACGCCTTTCCAGAGCAGACCCAGGTCGCAAGACACGGCCTACAATTTGAGACACGTCGAGGAAGCCTGGCTGACTCTGCTGCGTGCCGGAGACGTGGAGAAACTTAAGAAACTGGCAGTTTGTGCGTTCGATTTCCTCCTGGCTGCTGTGCAAATGATCTCTGTGAGCTACCTGAGGTGTGTCCTCGAATACTCGAGGAAATATCTGCTCGAGAGGGACTTGGAATTGGTGTATTACACGGTGAGGAAGTCCAGCGATATCTTGACCAGGGATCCTCTTCAACTTGGGGCGCAGTTGATCTGTTGGCTGAGACCTGTAGCCGAAGATGGTGGCGATTTGGTGAGAAATTTCTGCTTCGATAAATAATAAATGTTATTCTGTTCGGTTCAATTTGAGTAGAAAGATCGACTCTTAAAGCGGTATTTTCCTTTCGCTAGCTTGAATAAAATCGAAATCTTTTTGGCATTCGTTTTAGAGTTTGAAGTGCAATGAACATGCTCCCGAAAAGAAATTTGAAAATTCGAAAAATTACCCAAGTTACAGTCGTTTAGTATTGATTACAAGATCTTAGTATTGAGTCATATTTGACCCGGCGTCCGCCGTGTGCGTATCACGCCTTGTTTCAGCGTGCATCTGACGTATTTAAATGTGATCAACGTGATTCGGTGTATAACTGAATTTTCAGAAAAAGAAATTGACAATATTTTGTTTATAATATTACCGACTGAATTTTTCATTTAAGGTTAGCAGAATGGTAACAGCAGCAATGGCGTGGTGCGATGGCTACACGGCGCCATTATTGGTACCGCTGAACGGATGGCTTCAGCCACCTCTACCTCTTCAAATTCGCAATTTAGTCTGTTCACCAAGTGTGAATCTCGTTGAACCTACTCCTTCTGGGCAGCACGTCATTGTTGTCCCTTTCCAAGAAGATGCTCAGCTTTGGCACGTGATGTCTGGACAGTTGGTTCATACTTTCACAGGTAATTAGGAAGAATATACAATTTTCAATTATTTTTTTTTAGTCATATTTGAAAGTATAAATTTTTAGGAAAATACATAGTTTCAGTTGGGGATGTTAATTTTTCTTCTTTGCTATTTTTAAATAAATATAAATTGTTCATGCAAGTACACGATAAATTCAATTGGTTCGTATTTTTAAACGTAATTAATTGAAATTTTTAAAGATAACTTAACGAAGATATAAAATTTTCAATTTCTTCATAGTTACACTTGGAGATAAATTTTTAGGAAAATATATATTTTTAGTTGCGAAAGATAATTTTCCTTCTGTGTAATTTTTAAGTAAACATAATTTGTTCGTGTTGTTTTGTACTACTAAAGACAATTTTTAATCTTCTTCATAGTTATATTTAAAAGTAAGAAATTTTTAGTTAGGAAAGTTAATTTTCCTCTTTTTTAATTTTTTAACAATTTTAACGACGTGATTTAATCTTCTGTTTAGCAACGAAACATTCTGTTTTTAATTCTTCTTTTAATATTCCCATCTCTCGGGAAAATAATTTCTCTTCTCTTTTTTTTTCACAAAACTTTATTCATTCTCTAGTTAAACAATATTACTTTTAATGGTGATTCTTCACTTTATATTCAGTTTGGTAATCGTTAATAAGAAATCTTCTTCGTGAATTGTTTCTGAACGTTTCTACTTAAAGTGTATTTAAACGGTAACGCTACTTTAATTTGCAATTCAAAACGGACTATATTCTGAGTTTCTATCCGAGAGTAAAAGTAATATAAAACTAATTAAAGCAGATTAAAGCAAGTATCTGAAATATGCGATATTACTATAGTACTCTCCCTTGCTATCCCTTCTTTTTTTTTTTTGTAGAAGAATGAGAATGGAATCTAATATCAGTTTCAGATATTGATTTTACGAACTGATAATAAAGAGTCAATTCCTCAAATTTTTCATACTTCGATATAAAATCTGGTAAAAGAAAAATGAAATTTTTATGTCTCCTTAATTTCGATGAAATCGAATTTTCCGAATATTGGTATTCAACGTACTAATTAATTTTTTCTTCGCTTACTTAACAAGTAAAATAATGAAGTATAAAAAAAAGTAACTCTCAGAGGAAATTTTTCTCTGTTAAAAATTCATTTAAACTTCGTTAAGTAACGATTTGAAAATATTCTTTCCATTTAATAAAATTCAAGGAGAACGAAATGTTTTATTTAAACAAAACGAATAAATAAACTACCTTCGCTAGTGAAAAGAAATTTCTTTATTTTCCGTTATTAA
>NW_017100181.1:2030534-2039928 GCF_001263275.1 Habropoda laboriosa | reverse complement strand
ATCTTATCGTAATATTTAACGTGAAACTATTTCAGGACACACGAGTCCAATCTCGTGCTTAGCAGTGATGCAACACTCTCAGTATCTACTGACAGGCTCGAAGGACACTTCGATTATAGTCTGGGACCTGAAAAACTTGACCCTGAAGCTCAAAATTCAAGAACACATCGCCCCAGTTCTGTGCTTGACGTCTGCGCTCAAGAATTCTGTGATTGTCAGGTTCATGGTTTCATCTTATACAAGCTTAGGCTACGCACAAATATCCTTACTTTCTCAATCCTGAACTACGTTCTTCATGTTCTCCTTAGAAAGTGAAAATTGGAGTAACGTCGACGAATTTTCTCTCAAAAGAAGAAATAATCTTCGAAGAAGATGTCTCTTCCTAGCAAAGAAATATTAAAGTCAATCTCTTCTTATTTCGCTGTATTTATTAAACGTAGTTTTTCCTCTTGAAAAAACCAAAGAAGAAAAGAATTTTTGAAAAAAATTTCAAAAGCCAAGAAAACCACCGAACTTTTCGATTTCAATTCTCGTTCAAGGGGGTACGTCGCCCTGAGGCTTCTGAAAATAGATAAAAATTTGGGAATTTTGATAACTGCTAAACGAAAAGTTTCAATTTTTATAAATGTAATTTTCAGCTTTTGAGAAACCAAAAGTGTTACCCCCTTGAAAAATTTCAAAAGCTAAGAAAACGACACGAACTCGACACCTCCCCAATTAACACCGAGCGTTTCCTTTCTTCCAGTGGAGGTGAGGACGCGAGGATCATCGTGACGAGTTTAACAGGCGACGTCCACATCAAAGTGGATCATCATAGGGGTCCAGTGAACTCCATTTGTGTCGATTCTGCCGGTGAAATCCTCGTCTCTGGCTCGTCAGACCGCACCGTTTGTTTATGGTGTCTCGTGAAGTTCGAGTTGCTGAAAAGCATCGTGTTGCCTACCGCGGTGACGATGCTCGACGTGTCGTCGGATTCTATGTTCCTGTTGGTGGCCTGCAAGGACCAAAAGCTGTATCTGAGGTCTCTGGCGACAGGAACTGAGATTCACACGTTGAGAGGGCATCAAGGAGACGTGAAGAGTATATGTCTGGCGAAGGATTGCAGAAGAGCGATCGCCGGAGGTGTGAAGGGCAGGGTTTCCGTTTTCGACACGCACAGCGGCAGGCTGACGAAGAATCTGCTCGCGAATCCTTCGATGGACGTTACTGCTGTCAAAGTGAGTCAACTTTTCACACTTTTTCTACTATTAGACTGCATTTTTTTTTTTTTAGTAATTTATACACAGGTGTGCTCTACATTTGTGGAAAACATTGGTTCTAATATGCGTAATAGTTTAGAAGAAGTTATCGATCTTTTTAGAGTCAACGATTTTCAGGGATCGCTTGTTAAATAGTTCGGAGGATTTTTGTAACAAAAATACTGAAATCTGTAAAATTGCATAACAAAATTTGGTAAATTAAAAACTCGAGAAACTGGTGAAAATGTAATGCCTGTTAAACAAGTTATTGAAACAGCATCTGATACGCGAAAAATTCAGAAAAAAGCAGAAGTGTTACAAACCAACAACAATTTTCGCAATTTACGTTTAACCCTTGTACCGAGTTAGTAAAGTTACACGAATAAGTAAATTTCGGTCAAATTCGCCTAATATCGTATATTTACAAGAAATGAGTATAAAAAGATAAGTTTCAAATGTAAAGAGTAACGTGTTGCACCAATCTTTAGAAGACTCGAACTAGACTTGTGATTGTTATATTATGGAAAACAAAAAAGCGTATAGCGTTCGTGACACAAGAATACGCAACAGAAGTGTAACAAAACATCATCAAAGTCAGAATCAAATTGGATCAAATTCGCCCATAAATTCCATAACTGTGCACGATAAGTATAATTGCTTTCCATTGAAAAAAAATCATACAAATTTCGTTCTTTTTCATAAAGATTATCAGTTTATCCGATATTTAAGGATACGAAAATGTTTCAGCCCAAATGATGCATTTAATAACAGGAAAAGAATCTGTGACTTGATTTTGGGTGAAATTGACCCAATTTCCATATAAAGATTAACACTAGTTCGTTCAGCGTAAAAATCGTCCCGTGTATTAACACGTGTCGTCTATCGGTTATCTTACTTAGCAAACAATTACAATTTGACGACAGCAGGCGATAAAAGGCGATAACGGTAAATCGTTACAGCGATCATGTTCGCAAGAAACAGGGATGACGATAGATCGTTACCTTGAGCTTCAGAGGTTTAAACAAAAAGTTTCCCCGCCAAATATAAATATCGCTGTAATATTCTTAAAATATACAGCATGCTTCCATCTCTTTCCAACAAACTGCTGTAATAAAATAACAATTTTAATAAAAAAAAAAAAAAGAAAGAAAGAAAAATAACACCAAGGTATTCACAGTGAAAAGTTCCATTGTTACTCTCAATTTATAATTATAAAAGTGATTAACTGTGTTCCATCGCCATTCCTGAATTTATCGTTCATTTTCATTCGACTTCTCTAGATTTCAATAAATCTCCTTTTTTTCCAAAAAAGGTGACAGAGAAAGACGACTTCCTGATAACCGGATGCGGTAATCAAGTGATTTATTGGAGCTTCCGTGGCGAAGATCCGCACTTTAAACCCCAAAAATCCAGCAGACAGAAATCCTTGCACCCGCACACTGCTCCTATTTCTTGTTTGGATATATCCAGAGACGGAGTAATGGCTGTTACCGGCGGAGTCGATTCTCTCGTTAATCTCTGGCAACTGAACACGCACGAGTTGCTATCAACGTTTGAGGGACACATCGCCAGCGTGACCTGTATCGCGTTCTCAGCTTCCGGTTTATTCGTCGCTTCTGGTAGGTGTCTACGTGCACGAAAGACATTATTCGAACTAGAAGAGCAATTTTTGCTGAAAAATACTTTTATACTGTTAGGTCGTCCGACAAGTTCGTATCGTTTATCGATGTGCCATTTAGATCAATATTTCAAACGCGCACCTTTAAACCAGGGGTTCCCAAAGTACGGCCCGCGATGGCAGATCAGCCGCGATCTTGAATTTACAGAGATAATTTACATCTTTACAAAAAGATAAATAAATTTTATTTATCGGTTAAAAAAATACTAAATTTTATATGTAATATATCTTGCTATAATATAGATTGTATATATTTTATTGTCCTAACGGCCAATGGCCGTAATTGTCTTAATGGCCCGCCAAATACTTTCGAATTTACAATTTGGCCCACCTAGGGCCATTTCCTGGCCTATTCCTTCTTTCCACAACTGTTCCCCATCTTTTTGGCGAAGCCATTATGCGGTTACTATAAAATTTCTTCGGTTTTTCGTGAAAATATGTTTCAGGTGTTATTTCTCGTAGAATCGATATTGCCAAAGTTGCTAAAAAAATGTTACAATGCATGGAAACAGATGGTGCCCGGAGAATATACCGGGTGTGATAAAATTTCCCAACCGAATTGGTGTAATTTTTGTTTGCACGTTTTGCACCACATATGGCCTGGTATTGTCACGATAAAAATTCACTTTATTCCGATTTGAAAGTCCTGGACGTTTCACTGCTGTTGCTTCTCTCAACTTTTCTAACCGAGAACGGTACACGTCTGAGTGAGTGGTCTCGTTTCTCGAAAATAGCTCAAAATGCAAAACACACTGTGAAGAGCGACACTCTAATATATTATTATTTTTAATTTAGCATTTGGAAACTCGCGAAAAATACCGACCATCCTCTTCTTAGCTCAGAGGCGCATCGTTAAAATCAGAATGTGTTTACGCGTAAAAAATGCCGCAACGGAAGCAATTCATGATATTTTGTTAAATGTAACGAATATATCAGGTCGTTCCATAAGTTCGTATCTAAAGCGAAATTTTACTGAAAATCCAAGGAAATTCTATAAAAAAAAAATTGTGAAATTAGAATTCGCTTTCATTTTTGTTTTTTTTTTTTATCAAAAAAGGTTCGTTGGAAATATTGATCGAAATTATAAATTTCGACACTGGGGTGACAAAGGAACTTCGTTGACTCGAAAATTCTGATTTCTTTCAAACTTTACAGGTTTGTAGAGGATCTCGATGGAAGAAGTATCGGGCAATTTTTCTTCTTTCGCTATTTTTCGCACAATTTTCCTTCGTCGTTGAAATTCTACCCAGCAATTTTAATAAGCGAATTTAATCGAAAACAGGTTCCGAGGACAAGACAGTTCGTGTTTGGGGCCTGACCTTAGGTCTAGTGGTAGCGACGGTTAAACACCAGGCACCGGTTACTGCAGTCACCGCCATGTTGGATGGTAGAAGGATAGTCAGTTCTGACAGGTCTGGTGTGATTAGAATCTGGGCAGCTGACACTGGCGTTCTGATTCAGTCAATATGTGTGCCTGGTCGTTGTTTCACAGTTTCTGCCGACATGAGGTATATATATATATATACACATATATTATTAATTAATGAATTTTATTTCACTACTAGCTGAAATTAATTTCAATTAACTGACGCCTTCGTTAATTATTACGCAACGCTTGCTTACATTGTATATTTTATCATGGAAAGCTTGCAAGGCGAAGTTCTTTAACGAAAAAATTTTAAAAAATTTGAAACTTCGCCGACATGTAGTTCAAGTAACGCTAATTACGAAACTATTTTTTATTTCGGCAATGAAACAGTCTTAGGGATGAAAATACCCCTTAAAAAACACACACACGAGTTTTCATATTATCGCGAATATTTACGAAACTGTACAAGATATGGAAGAAAAAGTTAAATTCAAAGTTGCGTGGTTTTTGATATCATACGATGGTAAAGAATTTTCGAGAAACATTATTTTTTTTTTTCAAAATGTACCCCTACCACTCTTAATTTTTTGTGTTTAAATATAAAAAGAGATGTAAGTTTAATAATATTAAAAAATGTTATTAGATAAAGTTGAAGTATTTTGGAAAGCTCGTTTTTTCGGCACGATACTTTGCTCTCTTGAATGTGAAAATATCGAGGACATTTCAAGGTCACCGATTATTTTTCTCACATGGAACTGTATATTTCTTTTACTTACAACAAATGCAAAGAAATTCTAATAGGAAAATAATGGAATGGCCAGGCCAATCTCCCGACTTAAACCACGTAGAACAATTCGAATAGTATTGTACTTGAATTATTGTTTGAAAAATTTCACTAAAGTGTTTTCTCCCTTTTGTTGATTAATTTTTAGATTTGCAGTATGTGGAACAGGAGACAATCAATTAAGAATAGTACATCTGGGGGTTGGACGTAAGGAGATGTATCAAGTGTACCATTCTCAAGAAATTACTTGTTTAGTCGTCACGCCGGATTCTCGATCATTGATCACGGGTTCGAAGGACAGTTTGAAAGTTTGGCGACTTCCTGGTGGTCTGTTGTCACAGGTATGCTTTTTTGGAATAAATATAAGCAATTGTTAAGAAGAAATTAACTTAAAGTGTAACATAAAGTATTAAGATGGAATAGCTGTTTTATTAGAAAATTAATCTTTAGTATACGATGAATGAATTGTTAGAAAGACGTGTGTTGACTTTCCTTTTCGAAGGTTTTAGATATCATTTTTCGTATTTTGAAATTCTTTCAATTTGATGATTTTCACTTTGAAAATAGTAGATAATACTTGACCAAAAGAACGATATATTTTAACATTTCTAGTAAAAAATAGTCTGAAAAATATTTATAGTATTTTACGTTACGATGTTTCGTCTGCCATAGTTCAAATGATTGTCAAATCGTAAATTAATTATTTGCCTTAAATACAATGCCACAACAAGTATTTATTATCTTAAGAAACTATGTTATACAATTTTCCCAACTTATCCAGAATTCTACCAGAGAGAATAAATGAAAAATTGACGTTACTTTTCTTCAAGTTTTATTAAAGAAATTGTTCCTTGCATACTTCAGCCGAAATGAAAATTTCAATTCATTTACACATCGATCTTCACAACTGCAAATGTGTTATTATCTCTACGTGCAAATCTACTCCTCCAGATTTTCATTAGAAAGCAGAATTTCAGATTGGTCGACTTTCTTTGTCGCGAGAGACAGCCTGTGTAAAAATCTTCCTTCGTCGATTTCTTTCCAGGCCCTCGTCGGTCACACGGACCACGTTACCTGCGTCGCAGTTTCCGTCCTGGACAAGTCTATCGTGGTCTCCGGCTCCAGAGACGCGAACCTGATCGTCTGGGACATCAACACCGGTAACGATCTCCACACTCTGAAAGGCCATTTAGACTGCATAACTTGCGTGAAACTGTCGGGCGACGGAAGTCTCGCAGCTTCTGGAAGCGAGGACAAGAGTCTGATCGTCTGGGACACGAAAAAGGGCTGTTCCCTCAGTAGCATCATGCTGCACGTTCCTATTTTGGGCATGGAGATGGCCACTGATCTCTCGAGGATCGCGTTACACCTACTCGAGCAGAAATGCATGCCGATTCTCTGTTTGCACAATACTCCGGCGGAGTACGTGAAATTGCCCTATTACGTGGCGCCCTTATGCGACACCACGTGGACAGAACCAGGGCCCAAGAGGCCTCACAAGAGGTTGCTGAAGAAAGAAGTGTCGTTGGACAGTGACACGTGGCGCAGGAAATACGGGCATCTTACTTCAGGTAATTAACCCTTTCACTGCTATCGGCGCTTTGAAAATTTGTTTCAGCACTGTGCTGTTTGAACGTTTTTGGCGCATTTTTATCATAATTCAAGCCTTAATTTTATCCTCTGCACTCTTCCATGTTAATTCGATAGAAGAAGTTTTAAAATGAGACGGGCAAAAAAGAAAATTTTGCGGCGGTTGTGGAATATCTGAATCTGCCTCGCGTCTTGTGTACTAAAATTTGCCGTAGCGAAAGGGTTAAAGAGTTGAAACGATAAACGACGATAAGCGAATTGAAAATTTTGCAGTATAAACGACAAAACGTGTGCTTGTTCATTTTGATATTCTTACATCGTTTGTTTGAGCACTATAAACTTTCAACGTTTACCACGTTCGTATAAGGTGTCCGAATTTTTTTCTGATCAAACTTTGTCGGTGCATTCTACAGGTGTAAATCTAAACGTAAGGCAAGGACAATTTTTCTGTTCAGGAATGTTAACATCGTCCGTGGAAGACGGTTTACAACGACGATTCAGTGTGAGCGCATCAATGGACGAGATCAGTAAAGTCGGATTAACGAGTAGCCCGTCGATAGGGCCGGAACAGGCTGCGCTCGCTCAGTTGCAACATTTCAATCAACTCGAGGCACTTTGGAACAAAGAATCGCCACCGGCGAGACCGCGTGGTCACGGTAGAACCCTGTCGAAGCAAAGTTCGTTGCAAGCCACGCTATTATTCGATTCCGAGGAGGAGGGTGAGTATTTAGAAGAGGAGGTTACGTGAAGAAATCGAACGTCGAGAAAATTGTAAACGCATAAAAGATTTAATCGTCGGGGGAAAAACGGAGCCCGGTCTGACTCGTCGTAAACGGTATCGCAATTTTAAGTTTTCTATTTTTTTTTTTTGTTATAAATCGATTCAATCCCAGCACAAATGATCAAAGAACAATAATACTCTTTGAAATTTTGTTACTTTCAAATCACTTTAACATTTAAAGTATAAAATTTACAATAACGGTATGAAAAGTTACGTTGAACAAAATTGCTTTATTATAGTACAAGGATGTCCCTTTGTATCAGAAAAAGAAGTATCTC
This sequence comes from Habropoda laboriosa, assembly GCF_001263275.1. Classification (NCBI taxonomy): domain Eukaryota; kingdom Metazoa; phylum Arthropoda; class Insecta; order Hymenoptera; family Apidae; genus Habropoda; species Habropoda laboriosa. Next base: position 2,032,210 of record NW_017100181.1, on the reverse strand, counting down.
GATATCCGTACTAGTTTAGCCAAAAAAAGTTGTCAAAGATCGCTTATTTTTTGGACTGTCAAACTGTTCTTGGGCTGTCTTATTCTTATTTCTTATTAAATTTTACGAAATTTTTTAATAAATTTTAACACTCGAAACAGAATGATTTGTGTTATATTCCATACTTCGCTTTCTTTTATTTCTCTATTTCAGTAAAAGTACTTCGTACACCGCTGAAAATGCAGAAAACGTGTTACAATATCCACAGAATATGAATGTATGCCAAAAAAATTTGTGCATTTTTAGATGGTAAATTTGAAAATAATCTGAACGTTTAGTGATTAAAAAATGAAAAATTCAATACTGCTCTATTTATGCTGTGATAGATACGTGGCAAGAAGTTGGCCCATTAGCTCAGTTGGTTAGAGCGTTTTTTTTTGCTAATAACGCGAAGGTCGCGGGTTCGATCCCCTCATGGGCCAATATTTTTTTTTTATATGATTTTTAAAGAATTATTACGAGATATTCTCAGGTTAAATTGACATGGAACACTTTTTATTAAAAAAAAGAAAAAAGTAGTTGTACAATGCAATTTATTAATTCAATTTCCAATTCTTTTCCAGATGTACCAGACTAAAGCAACGTCCTATTAGATAATAAACGGACTAAATCCTAATCACCGTACCTTCTTCTTTTTCCACTGTCTTTCGAAGGAGCAGAGGAGAACAGGGAATAGAAAAAAAAAGACGAAAAAAAATGTAAAACAAGGAAAGGAGGAGTACGTCCCTGAGAAAAACTCCAAATTACGAATTTCTCGTGTCCGATGCAATAAACGTAAAAAAAAAGAAATATATATAAATATAAACGAATTACACGTACGCATTATGTATGTATATCGATATTAGAGAACGAATAAATTATTGTTATTTATTTTCATCCCCCCCCCACCCCTCATCTTTTTAACGATCATTTTTAACGAAAATTACAAATAAATTACTTTTATGTATTTTACCTGTATCCAATGAGATTATTGTCTTTTAATTATGATTAAATTAACATTAAACAGACGACACGATTGTGTTCATAAACACTTTACCCTCTTCATGAAAAATTCTGCGCGTAGAGGAATTTAGAATCCGTTGTTTAATTCGGTTTTGTAATAATCCGCGACAATTTGCCAGGCCTTCGGCGTCATAAATCCTTCTGGCGGATTTTCACCGGATTTCGCCAAATCTGAAATAATTACACAAATTTCAATGTACATACTTGGAAAAATCAAATTTCACTTGGTTTATTAATATTTTCATTTTTATGTACTCTTTTAAATATTCTTTTAATATTGTAATATTTGAAAAAAAATGTTAATCTACTTTCTTTAATTGAAATCGCCTTTGGCTTGAGATTTATTCAAAAAAATACATAAGGAAAAAGTTTTTAATGTAAACACAAAGCCAGTTAAATTGGTTTCTCTTTACAGTTGGAGTATTTTTTTCTTTTTCTTATTAAATCTCCCATTTGTTATTAGAACGACATTGCGTTCGTTACCGACGTTACCGATCGAACGTTATTATACGACAATGTTGCAGTAAAACGAATAAGGTAAACAAGGTTTAAATTTATTGTAAAATATATGTATAATGTGACATGTTGTGAATAAGTGTAAAATGAAATGGGAACTTACTTCGCATTTTAGTTCC
>NW_017100181.1:2017780-2030503 GCF_001263275.1 Habropoda laboriosa | reverse complement strand
TCTTGCTCGAAGAACGCCATTTTTCTTGCTTTGGTGTCGTATGCTGCAACTCTGAAAGGTATTATTTCAAGATCCTGAAGACCTGGTGTCATCGGCAGGACTCTTGAGCCATGTGTTCCATCGTATAGATTGCCTAATTTCATATTTAATCGTGTTACATGAAAATGTAAAGTATAGTTGTGGTCACGATATAGCGAGGTCGTAAATTAAACTCTCAAGAATCGGCACCGATTGATGTTGCGGCACTCAAGGCCGTGTGTTGCAGTCTGTTTGAGGGTTCCAACAATAAACGAATGGTAGCATATGATTTGGTACTTCAAGTAGAAAATGGTATTTCATTTACAAATGGAAAATATGTTAATATTAAGCTACACAATCTTTTTGCACTTTCTATCTGTATATAACACGAGTAGATAAACTAAGATGCTAAAGACATCAATAAGACCTTTACCTGTAACCGTACTTCCAAAAGCGGCTTCCCCCAGAGGGAGAAACCCTAATTTGTCCTAGCTGCATGCAGTTTTCAGTAAATATATTAGAATCAGTTGACTTTCGCTGGATACAAGAATTCTTTGTACGGTCCTGACCATGGTTTCAAGTACTTATCTGCTCGTATCTCTGTCAATTTTCGGGTCCCGGCAGCTAAAACATGTTTACTTTGACGTCTGACCGATTTTACGACCTCGCTATATCGTGGCCCCGACTATAAAATACTTGAATGAGACTTCAGAAAATTTTATAGAAATAGCGATACAAGAAAATTACACAGAAAAAGTACCGATTCACTTCGTTAAAGACACATTTGATTGTAAGTAAAATATCTAAATGTCAATTTTTGATAAATCAAGTAGAAAAATTCAGGATTCATAGATCATTTGCAATGATCTTCCAGAAATTTAACAAATATCATGTCAACGTACCATTGTATTATACTACTTTGTTATTTAGTTGGAAAACTGTGAAATTTTTATTATCGAATATTACCATCTGGCGTTTTAGACTGGTCAGGATGCGGCAAACCAGCAGGATCGCGGCCAACGATGTAAAAATTCGCCCCCGCCATCATCCTCGCCTTAGCGTGCCACTGTACCTAAAAATATTACAATTTTTGTTATATATTTCGATGTTAATATCAGAGACGCGCTCGTGTAGTCGCAACGTGGTGGACAAAGACTCCAACCGTCTGACAAAACACTAGCATCCGCACGCGCGGGCATCGCTCACACCATAAACAAAAGACGCACCGAAGTCCCGAATCGTCATCGGGATCCACGAGAATCTCTCTCGTTACAACATAATTTGAATAATTTCACGATAATCGCAAAACAGGTTCTCGTATTTTCTTACGAAATTTATATTTGCATAATTAAATTCGATGTAAACCCGACAGGTGAATAGTAAATACACATTTATACTCCCTCCTCAATTCTTGTTTAACGCTGATTATTAGAAATGTTTATAAAAATCGTTTGCATCCATATTTCGCAACTTATTAATATTATTTAATACCAATGTTAATCAGTTGTAATTGCAAAGTATAGATGGATAAATATTAATATTAAATGTCGGTATTAACGATAAATTTAATAATATAAAATAACAAGCAACGATAAATTTTACTATTATGTCAAATATTTTTGTATTATCAATCTACCGAAATGTTTCCTACCTCTGTAGGCCCAGCGTACAGCATTGGACTTGGAAAAATGGCAAGAATAGTGTCCTTGTGTAAAACACCCTCTTCAAGAACACTTTGATGCTGATTTATCCTAATTGGTAGCGGTACGTCGTCTTCTTTCGTCCATCCTCCCAGAGGGTGCAGTAAAAGAACTGGTTTCTTGAAGCCACGTTCCTCCACAAGGTACCTTCTTGTGTCCTAGCATCATTTTAAACAATTATTTTCAACTGTATAACTGTTGTTACAATAAATCCTACTAAAATTCGTAGCATAAGTGTTACCATTTTCAATTCGAATCGCATTATTCACACTTTCTTCACCACTTCTCCTTTTTAATCGTTCTTTTTTCAGAGGTAACAGAGAAATTGAGAAGAAGAGATACATTAAGTCATCCCATAAGTTCGAAAGCGAAAAATATTTCAATGAAAATCCAAGGAGACACTGTATCGATGACATAATGGTCTTATAAAGACAAAAACAAAAATAGGAAAAAGTTGTGGAATGAGAAGGCGCTTATATATATATTTCTTTATTAAATTCAATGGTTTGTTGGAAATATCAATCTGAAGTATAAAATTCGACACGAACTTATGGGATGACCTAATAGAAAGACAACAACAGGCGCAAGACAGGAAGATGGGACAATCTAAATAGGTACAACGTAAGGGACTTACATACATTCGCTGTAAAAAAATTCGTTAAGTATAGGAATCGAACCCTAGTCACCGGATTACAAGTTTAACTCGCTATCGACACGCTACAACGGTGGTTGGTATTTACATCAATCAAAATTGTATTTTATGGGAATAAGAAAATTTCAATTGCAAATATCTCAAAAACTATTCAGTATCTGCCACTATAATGGTATATTCGTGAACAGGAGAACGAGATCTATAAGTGTTCAAAATTTTAACTAAATCGGTGACACCAAGGCTTTGCCCACTCCTTGTCAGTGGCGTGTTATCCTATGAGCAAAAGGGGCAATTGCCCGAGGCCTCGGGCAATCTTTTATAACTTCATTGCTGTATACTCTGTTCAGCCCGCAGGGGGGCGCCTGAAGGCGCCCGGGGCCTAGCGAACCCCCGGCATCCTGAGCTTCTTGCAGCGGGGACTGCGAAGGCTGTGTCACGCCGTCGGCAAGGACACAGTATGCAGATCTTGGGCATTGCTAACCCACGGACCTGGAGCTTCGCAGGCAGGCGCACCGAGGAGGGCTCGTCGCGAACTGCGCGACGAAGATTATCTCCTGGTCGCCTTGGGAGTGGCAATCCCACGAGCCGAGTCTCGCAGGGATGACTTGAGAGCCCTGATTAAGTTCGGGGACGTCTAAAGGGAGTCGCGCCCCCACGGACCCAGCTTTGCAAGGCACTCTACCACGGGGCACTTCCAGGTAGACGGGGAGTAACGACCCCGCGCAGCCTCAGTCGGTTGACCAAGAGCCGGGAGGGCAAGCTACCATCTGGGGAACGGTTCGACCTGTACGACCGATTAAACACGGGTACTACGGGGGTTGGTCTTGGCCGACTAACCGAAGGGTTGGACTCGTAATGGTAGTGGTTGATACGCCGTATGCTGGCGAGAGACCCTTTTTCCTAGGTCCCGGCGGGTGAGCTGCCTCCCAGCAGCTCGGGCCTAGGCCTGCTCAGACCTAGAGGGGTGAAGAAGGCCTCGAACCCTAACTGGGTAGACTGTCGCTTGCACGACAGTCTAAAAACAAGAGATAGCTACTGCTTGAACGGAGATATAAGGCGCAATGTTTGGGGTGCTCCAAAGCCTTTCGGGGCGGCAAACAATACCTGTATACTCTGTTCAAAATGAGAGTAACCTCTCTCTCGGACCAATTCTCGTCCGTTCTGCGCATAGACATAGGGTAAGACGGAGAAAAACGTAGGCGGTTAAGTGGGGGGTTTGAACGTTCTAGCCCTGCCTTAGGCACGTCCCATGCGCGAAGCGAGGTTACTCTAATTTTGAACATGGTGTAGTAGGAGTGTCGAAAGTTAAAAATTGCGGTAATTATTTGCCAAAATTTTTGGCCATTTAAACGTTCTTCAAAATATCGATCCCCCCTCCCCTCCGAAAATGTCTGACTCCAACACTGTACACGGGGCCCTCAAATTCAAATTTGCCCGGAGCCTCATGAAGCTATAACGCGCCACTGCATAATACCGAAAAGTTAAAATACCGGTATTACACCGTATTTCCTTCGATTTTATAAGGATTATGAAAAATACGTTTCGGCGTAAGTCCCTGGCCAGGACAGCCGCAGGCGTTTTTAGAGGGTAGGTCACTGTGTCTTGTTGAAGATCTCCTCCGCCTAACGAGAAAAAAAAAGGCACAACGGAAGCTATAAATTTATGAGAACAATCGAGTTACCAGTGTATTTATGTACCTGAGTAAAGAAGGAAGAGGCGAGAATCAGCAATTAGTGGCGCAGGAAGGGTGTGTAAATGTAGGAAGGTAGAGAAGGCGCTAGGAAAATGAGGAGGGAGGGAAATGCGATTTACGCGAAGATAGGCTGAGAAAGATGAAAATGTAACGGAAGGAGAAAATGAAAAGAAATGCAATAGGGTAATAAGAGATAGACAGAAAACGGTAGATCGATAAGTAGGTTAGTGATAAAAGAGCTAAGTTAAGTGAAGTTAAGTTTGGGGAATAAGGGATTAAGTTAGTAATTTCTAGCATTAATACGAACCAAGTTGAAATTTCTTGGCTGTGAGGCCGAAATAAAGAACGTATCCTTTCCTCTTTAAAACACGAGGAATTTTCGTCCTTCCTTTTTTTCGAAGAATAAAAAACTCGAAGAAACAAATTTTTCCACTTTTTTCAAATTGTTCTACACACTCTTTAAGTATTTCTTTAATATTTTCAACACGAATCACTCTGTTGTAAAAAATGATTTCGTACATAGTTTTGATTTACTTCGTTTTCTCTTACGAAGTAACACCTTCCACCGTGTTTCGCGTGAATTTCGTGGAATTGATAAAAATCGCGAACCTGCATTAGAAGCGCGTGGCCGTTGTGTATGGGATTTCTCAATTGAAAAGCGAAAACAGCATCTGCTCCGAGTTCTCCGCACTTTTTCCGAATCTCGTTCGGGGTGAGTCTGTGTTTGTCAAGGCCGTCGTTCCACCTAATCCTCTCGAGGACCTCCAGTTCTCCTCCAGCAAGCCAATCACCCGATTCGTGGATCATTCTGACGTAGGGGTGGCCAGGATTGTTTGTTCCAAATTGCCTGCAACACCTGCCACGATTTGCTTACAGTTAATAGCGGGAATTTACAATGTTACGTTCGTTTTTCCATCATTTTTTTCACAAACTTTCACGAATTACTTTTACGCCGCTCTGTATCGAAGTAAAGGTAAAAGTGATAAATACAGTGGATTCCGGTTAATTGGGACCGGACTAATTTGTCCCAAAAAAGCGAATTTCAAGAGGCAAAATCTGAACAACGTAAAAAATGAAGCCAAAAACGATTTATTGAAAAACGTATGTAATATTCGGTCTTGAGTAATGAAAAATAAGTAAATAAACACGTGTTTATATTCCGTTCTTCGGTATCTGTCCGAAATAAACGGCGGTCCCGCTTAACCGGAATCCACTGTAACATTCGTTGTACCAAAGCCGGAATGTGTGTTAAAGATTAAAGAGTTATAGTTTGAAAAAATAGAATAAACGAGAATAGCTTTGCACCTTTCTTCTTTCCGATGTGCAAAAAATTCTGGTCTCTTCAAAATTGCTATGGCTCGACCTTGATGCTTCAAGGTCACCGCTGGTGCATTAGTATGCCTCTCTTTCTGAGCTGTGCTAACCGGAAGTACAATTGATACCGACTGGTTGACGATGTTTCCATCTTGTTCAATGACATTGAAGTGCTGGCACTAACGGGAACAGTTTCTTTTTTATTATAATTATTTCTTAGTTCGCTATTGTTCTGTGAACTGAAATTTATATTAACCCTTTCACTGCTGTTCACTATATGCGCTCCTGGCACACTTTCATCTTAATTCTCATTCTTTGCCTAATTCCACTTTAATTTTTCAAATGATAAATGATTTAAGATTAAAATTTTCGAAAAATTAGAAATCTCCAAAATAAAGGGTTTTGTCGTGTACTAAAATCTGCTACTGCTGCTGCTGCGAAAGGGTTAATGAATTAATTTATAATTGTTTGGTCAGTTCGTTAATTTTCTATCTCAACTTATTGGTTTCGTTACAATACTTTTTCACTGAAAATGTTAAGATATAAATTGGATTTTTACTTTTTAATATTCTTCCAAGTTCCTGCAGGTTGGTTTTAAACAATTTAAACAAAGTCTGTATATGTATGCATTCTTCGTTGGAATAGAATTTGCAATTTTTCATTAAAATTACTTAAACAGATAGATGAAAAATTAATTGAACTTTTGAAACACGTTCGGACACGGAAATTCTTACTTTTTTATTATTTTTATGTTTAAAATTCATCTCCACGTGTTCAATTATATTTTTCATTTTAATTTTAACTTTTATAAAATTAATTTTTACACATTTTAATTTTTCTATAAAATTAAAATAAACTGTACTCACTTGCAAATATTGGTCTTCACTCATAAAGCCTTTGAGCGGAGTTGCCCAACCCTCGGCGAGCACTTGAACCCATTGCAAATCAATATCGGTGATTTCAATACCTTGAATTAATCGTAATATTCGATGTAACACTTTTTCATAATTGAATAATTTGTAGAATTCATTTTTCAAGAAGAATTGAAATTATTGTCAACAATATCGGTAATCAATAATATTCCCGAGGTGAAGTAGTAAAAAGTAATCGGTAATTATTAGTGAGTAATTTAAATTGTACAACAGAAAGTAGCAAGAATTAAATTTAGTTCAATTCTTTCTGACTCAACATCTACAAAATATGATTTTCACATTAATCGAAGAAAAATTGATAAACCTACTTTTGCTAGTAAGAAACAATATTAAAAGCATTCTAATCCTATTAATTCATGCACTCGCATGAAAGTATTGTAATAGTACATTTGTCACATATGAAAATATTTCATTCCCTCGATACTTTTCAAAAATATACGAATATTCAAATTAACTACTACCTACGAATTACGAGTCACGTTAAATCATTTTTACAATTCGACAATTTTCTCAGATTTTAGAAAATACACCATACCGACAAATTTCGCAGTATTTAACACTAGAACTACCAACCGGGTCAAAGTGGCCTATTAGCGACTTTCCAAAAGTGAATTTTTATGTAACGAAAATGCGAATGAACAATTAGATTACATCGGTACATCGGCAGAAAACAAAGTCGAAAAGTTACAATGGTAATACTTGCTGTGTATCGAACATTCACTGGTTCTGGAAAGTTGCTAATGGTACTTCTATAGTACCACAAGAAAGTTATTAAGAAGAAAAATGAAATACACGTAGAACAGAATTATTTATCCATAGACAAATGACAACGTACTAGGAAGATTCTCCGCCTCCCTTCTCGTCTCCTCGACCTTCTCCTTCTCAACGAACAGCTCCTCAACGCTCGTTCGAATCTCCGGAAGAATTGCTTCTCTCCTCAATAACTCGATCACCATATTCGTCGAAGCATCCAAACTGTTAACTTCTGTGTTCACAACGAGGTCAGCTTGTCTCGGCACTTCGTACTCCTGTCCAATGCCGGTGAAGCTCTTAATCACACCTTTCCTAGCCTTCTCGTAGAGACCCTTAACATCTCTCGCCTCGCAGGTTTCGACGGAAGCTTTCACGAAAATTTCGAAGAATTTTATATTGAAATCCTCGTGGATCCTCCTGGCCACTCTTCTGTCAGCCTCGAAAGGCGAGACGAAGCTGCAAATGGTGATTATACCACAATCCGCGAATAACTTCGCCACCTCTGCTGCTCTTCGAACATTCTCCTCGCGGTCCTCTTTGCTGAAACCGAGGTTTCGATTCAAACCTCTGCGAACGTTGTCACCGTCGATGCTGTACGCTGGTATTCCCTGAAGAAGAAAGATTGGACGAGATGAAGGTTGATCGTGAAGCTCTAAAAGGCGTAACTGATCGTGATACGAGCCGCTGAGAGGTCACGGTGACTGTGATTCTATCGAGGAAAATTTATTAACACGTTGAGCGCGGAGCCGGTTTCGCTCTGCTTCCCGTTCAGGCGGCACACAGCTGCGATCACTTGGCGAGAAGATAACAAATGCGCTCACACGGCATTCAGACGAAGAAATACCAATCCGGGTTGATAGAAGAGGTGTTCATAAATTGCGAAAAAAAAGAAGGAGTCGTGCATAACATTTATTTTTTAAACATGATACTGCCGGTCCCACGGACCGACGCCGCCTAAACGAAAAGTTCACTGTCAGTCACCACGGACCGACGCCGCCTAAACGGAAAGTTCACTGTCAGTCACCACGGACTGACGCCGCGCTTAACGTGTTAAACTTAATCTATTTATAGGAAAATTGAGCGTTCGTCGTGTGATCTGGTAGTAAAATTGAAAAAATGCAAAAAGTGATTTTTGTTAAGTAATTTGGTTTCTGAATGGCTCGTATGTAGAGTCACCGGGAAGTTTTATTATTTTCAATATTCATCACGATCGGATCATCAAAAATACTTTGTTTTCTGATCATTTCACCTGTTAAATATAGGTGTGTTTCTTTTCGTAGAATATTGCAAAATAATGTGGTGACCCACAGGTGGGTCACGCCGCATATTCAAGCGTTTTTGTCGTTCTTGCCAGAGTGACCCAACGGTGGGTCACCGCATTAAGAAAATAAAATATATTTCTGCCTCTCCTTTCACATTTACGCTTCTTTATATGAGATACTTTATTCTTTGTTTCCATGGAGTTCATTAGTATAGCGGATCACGATTTTTGCTTTACTTTTTGTGAAATTTAGCTTGGAAATAGGGAATTCTTATAAAATATTTAGTGAAGAAAGAAGCTGTAAAGAGGCACGAATACTAAAAAAAAAAAGTTAATACCTACTTCGAGGTTTGCATTGGCCAACCCCATTTTTGCATTCCTTGCTTCGAGAAAGTCCACAAGCGTATTTAATTTATGTAACAATTCTGTAAATATGTCAAGTTAAATTCCTACGAAAATTCTCTTTATGTTCACGTTATGTTTCTTTGATATGCCATGCTTTTCTATCGTTATAACGTTAAATTATTCTTTTGAATTTTTACAGAAATAACAAGTACAAAATATCCTCCTGATGTACAAAAAACCTGGCCTACATTGCGTTAGTTTGTATCGTCATTTCAAACACTTCGCCTGCAGTGACCCATCAAGAGCATCACTCGATGACCCACCGGTGGGTCACGCTGCTCTGAACATGTTAACAAACGTGCAAAGTCCCGAAGTGAACTAAATTGGTCTAAAAGGATAACATATGTCCTGGTTCACGTTTGAGCAGATTTATCGCGAAGAATATCGGTTGTTACAAGAAGAGTTTTAGAGAAAATAACAATGTAAATCCTCGAGCATTCGATGAATTGTTCATGTATTCATGAATGAAAAGTGGCGGGGAAAACATTGTACCGTCGTCTTGTGAATTCGCTATTTTCGTGAACGATGTTTCGGGAAAGTTCAATTCTACCTTCCCTCCTTGGAAATTCCGAATTCCAGGACTTCAGGTGGGCGAAGTTGTTGATTTGTAGGAAGTGCACGAAGCATCAGGAGAATTACGTGGAGACAGTTTAAGATACTAATTCAGTACCTGTTTCTACGAGATATTTGAAATTTTTTCGTTAGATTGCTTTTTTCTACGCACGTTTCTGAAGTTTTCCTTACGGAGAACCTTCTGAAGTTGCCCGAGCAAGGATATTTCACAGCTGATGTCATTAACAGTTACCGAAAGTTCTACTTTTAACGTTTAACCTTTCACGTGGTCCGATGTACCAATCTATTATGATAATTTTATTGCAAAGAGAGGATTTGTAAAGATGTGTTCCTTTTTTCAACTCTAGAACTCTAACATGGAGACTTGTTACGAAACACTTTTCCTTTCATATTTTCACTTCGAAAATACTATTAAATTCTTTATAAAAATTAGGACACTTATCGAGTGTGAAGCAAACATAAATTACAAAAAATTATGAAGATTCTGAAAAGAATTATTCTATCCGAATGAAACTTCTATATATCTATTTCTACTTAAGATGTCGACATGAAAAATAGGGTCGTGATAGTGTTATCGATTCTGCACCACCGGGAACATTCACACGAAATTCAGTTTGAAAATTATAGCTATCGATTAAAAAAAAAATTCGTGGCACCGTCGTTACGTGAAATCTGTTCAAGCCAACGTATTGTGCATAGAAAATAACAAAACCTTCTCCCTTTCTATTTTTCTCACAAATCTACCCGCTTGCGAGAGAAACGTTGGAAATTAATAGAACGAACACCCTGTATATTTGTACCGGTACATGCTTCCAAGTTTGGCGAAGAAAGGTAATTCAAATCGTGCAACACTTTCTGTACAAACATAACAGGTGTTCTAATATTTACAAAGGACAGTGTACTTATTAATTTCTTTCATTAATTTTAACAAAATCAACAAAGAGGAATACAAACATTATTTTTCCTACACGATCGTGCTCTAGAAAAAATTCACGTTACCTGAGAGACGAGGTAATTTTCAAGTTGAAACGAAATGGAGGTCTTCCCAGCACCGGAAAGTCCCGTTAACCAAATTGTACATCCGCGAAATCCTTTGAATTTCCCGTATGCCTGTCCTCGCCTCTCTCTGGACACGTGGTGTATCTGCTGCATCACATTCGTCGCAAGAATCTGCCAACATTTCAATACCTTTCGTATACCTTCAGGAATAGTCACGAAGCGTGGTTCAAGAACGAAGAAAAGCGAATGATGTTAACCCTTAACCACAGACATCTTGCACGCTGGAAACCCTTTTTATCGTGCAAGCGTTACTTCCGGTACACGTCACACAAAAGCTGTACCGTACTTTGCCACCAAAAAAATTGAACGCACAGTGCAAGGTACGAGTAACGATCGCTCCAAGTTTCGTTTCAACAGCTCTGCTAGTTTTCTCGCAAAAATTTTCCCAAGAAACGGCTACTTTTCGGCTGTCCAAAAGCGAAGAACGCACGGTCTGTCGAATTGCAGGGCAACTTTATTTATCAGATCACTGTGTTATAAAAATGAACTCGGTGTAAATAATGTTATTCAACTTGTTAACTGGAGTCACCTTTCAAACAGAAACTGAGTCCCGCTGAATTAAGAATGAGGAAGAATTACGACTAATCGCGTTATTTTGGTTCTTGCAAATGCGAATGTGATGTATCTTTTAACAATTCGTTTAACAATGAACAATACCTCGACGAGTAGAAATTGAATCTAGAAATTTAACAAATAAATGAATATATGTTATTCACTGAAATTACTGAAACGTGGGAGCTTCGAAAATTGTCCAGCATGGTTGCGATAGTGAAATAAAAATTCAGACCCATCTCTGAGACCAGTGCACTTAAGGGTTGATGTTGACATTCTTCTTCGACTAACTTTCTCAATTTTATTTAACACTAATTTACAATACCTCGGCTGTTTTTGTACCTGCAGTGAGATTTTTTAGGAATAATACGAAACAAATAAGCGTAACACAAACGTGATTATTTTATTTACTTATCGCTTAAATAATTGTAAATATTCGTTTGGACTGATTGGGCTGAGAAGTGTCAAGAATTAACGTGAAATAGAATAGTAAAACACGTCTTGCAAGCGTGCAACGAAACATTTTTACGCTGTTAATATATCGTCTGCTTTTGTATAGAAACAAAATTTCTCTCGATAAACAAATTATTCACTTTTCGAGATTTTACAAGCATAAGGGAGCAACGAGACATGATTTTCCATTTAAATTGAAGTCTGAACTAAAGACCGGTATCTGCGAGAAAATTTGAAAAATTTTCAACTCCAAATCGTCCAATTACATTTTACGTTCAATCATGGATTTCTACAATTTATCTAGAATTTATCTATTCAAATTATTTATCTAGAATTTATTTAAATAAGATGGACGACGTGCGTGTAATTTATTACTGGAACGCCAGTTGAATAACAGACTTTCTAAACAATTGTCTCTTCTAATTACGTTTCATGCATTTCAAGTAATACAGGGTGTTCAGAAAGAAACGTTAACACTTATATCAAGAATTTGTACACGTACACACGTAGTATTTCCTTCGTTTTTTTACACTAATCTCAGTCACGTCACACTGCACTTGTGGTGATTATTATCGACCAGTACCGAAGGTACACTGAAATGATAAATGATCTACGAAGTAAGAAGAAGCTTTACGTTAAGCCATTTCTTCGCAGAAGAAACGAAGTATTCGAAGAATACGTTGACAATGACGTCTCTTCGAAGAGAAAATCAGTTTCTTATCGTTCCCCTTTCCTTCTAAATGTTAACTCATTTTTCGTACACTCTGTACATCGCTATACCTGATCGACATTTCTTCGCGTATTTCGATCCTCCAGCAACGACTTCATGTACATCCCCATTATATACACTATTTACAATTGTTCTCTACGAATATATACACGTTCCAGACGTTCACTTCGAATTTCGGGAAGTTACTTCGTTCTCGAAAAGGAAGTCGGGTCGAATTCGAAACGGGTTAAACGAGTCGATCGCGAGAAACACTTGCGTATAGGTGAAACACGGGCAGCGACATTGCTCAGAATCTCATTTTATACCGTCGAAACAGATTTGGTAAGGAACCGTACGGACGCGTAGTGTCGATGCGACTGTGGAAGATTTAAATTCTGTCAAATGAGAAAGTGAAAAGGAAAGTAACGCGGCCTGATGGTGGGACGGAAGAATTTCACGTGGCAGTTCGGACACTGAAAACCGGATAATCGTAAAACAAACTTGGCCACTGGTATCATATGTATACTTTTGATATTCGATACATGTTACAATTCTTGTGAAATTAGGTTAAGCAAATTTTTATCAGCTTTCATTAGTTTTGTCGACTTTTCAGCGTCGTCGAGCTTTCCCTTCGACTGCAGAGAATTGT
>NW_017100181.1:2017381-2017712 GCF_001263275.1 Habropoda laboriosa | reverse complement strand
AATTGTTTAATTATATATATATAGTTTTTTTTTCGAAACGTCAAATTGACATAGCAATTCGTTCAACTCGAGGAAAAATATTTGTCATAATTGTCACAGCAGAATCGACTATTCCGTGCGACAGAAGTTTCATTTTTTTAATAGTTTCTAACACTTTTCATATTTTTTCTGAAACGTCAAGTTGATATACCTGTGACGATAAATTGGAATATTCGTGATAATTGTCAGAACAGAATAGACGCGGGAAAATTAGAAATTTGTTTATTTTTCAATGGATTTTTCTGGTTGATTTAATTATGTAATTTCATTTATGCAAAGTAATTACTGTAAT
>NW_017100181.1:2012472-2017300 GCF_001263275.1 Habropoda laboriosa | reverse complement strand
TATTAATAACACCACATATCACGTCTGTAAATGAGTAGATGTTGTAAGCGAAAGACAATATGAAGAAATATGAAGAAATGTTGGAATTATGCGCATTGATTATCTTGATGCTTATGTGTCGCAGTATAGGGTGTTTAAAAAGAATATTAACAGTTATATCGTGGAAGTAATTAAAAAAAAAGAAAGAACAGAACTGGTAAGCCAATATTTGTTTTCATTTACTTTATTTACTTTCATTTAACATTTTCTAATTTTTATTTTTTTCAAGGAAATCGAAAGAAAATATTTTTTTTTTTTTTTAAGCACCCTATATATTGCGAATATATTTATCAAAAAAGTTAGTGAATTAGTGTGGAATTTTTAATTTTTTTAGAATATCACGAACATGGTAATTTACCGTGTAATACTGTTCTAACGTTGTTCTGTAGGTAATATGGAACTAATTAATGTATGTCACAGACCTTCTATTATACTGCAATAGATAATCTCTTGTTGCTGTTAATAAAATGTAAATAGTGATTTACAACACGAAATCCACATGTATGAAGATACTTTGCTACTAAATATCGGGATAACTGATACAGCACTTGATCTTAACACGGAAACATGGTGATTTACAACGACCACTGCAACCATAATTTATCTGTAATTTCAGGATGACTCTAATAAGTCATTGTTAGCACTGCATTATCTTCTAGCTCTAGTGGTAAAACAGTTAGAAGAAAGTTTGTTCTCTATGTCGTGTTGCTTTTTTTTTATAAATCATTTTATATTTCGTTAGTTTCAAACTCGGTAATTAAACACACTTTTGTAGATAATGTTCGTCATTTGTTTAATGCAATGCAAATTTTACATTATTATTAAATTATTATATATCTTGTCTCATTATTACATTATTTAAATTACTTTTTTAAAATTTCTGACGTATAAATGTTTTAGCTGTGAATTACAAGGAAACTTCTATTTTGTTGCTCAAATGACTGCGCTTAAATCTGAAGAATGAAAAATTAATAGTAATACAGTAATTTTCATAAGGTGTAACAGCAGGTACCTGTAATGCAAAAGCAAGAAGGGAATGTACTGATTTTTAAAGCAACACAGTGAATTTAAAAAATGTTGATTTTTTAAACTTATAAAATACTCTAGAATATAATTTATATTCACAAAATATTTAAAAAATTTACATTTACAAAATTTATTTATCAAAAATCTTGGAACATTTGTGAAATCTTTCAAAAGGAGAATCCCCACGTTTCCCGAAAATTTTTATAAAAAGATCGTGTCGCAAATTCGATTTCATATTGAATTAAGATTCTATACGAATTTCGTTCGAACGTTTCGTTCAAAGTTTTTCCACTTCGAAATGAATGTTCAAAGCATCGAGAGACTCTAAAAAAGCAAAGAGTTTACGAAAGCACTCGCGGGGAAAAAAGGTAGCCTGGCAATTTGACAAGGCAAGCCTTTTTCAATTCCTTCGCGAAGAAAACACTTGGAATTTCGTTGCTTCACAAATCACCGATTCACGTGTGTTTTGCACGCATTTTTCTTGGCGAGGGAAAAAACAAAAGGAGAACGCGTGACGAACGATAATCTGCGATCTAGTTTCACAATAGCGTAATCGACGTATTTCTACGAAATCTTGAAAAAAAAAAATGGTGTCTCGAAAGTCGGCCACTGTTCGACCAATCAAATAGGAAGAAAATGAACCAAGAATTATAATTATAATAATTCAGTTATAACCAAAGAATTAGTCATACTAAATCACACTTTTACACTGTCGAATATTTCAAATGACGAGGATAGCGAGTTGGAGCCAATTGAAAAGAAAAGATTGACTGCTTTGGAGAACAGTGTCGACAGCAACAACGAATAAAAAGATTTTCTTTTTTCTGAGCTCTCATTACTTTTTTTTTTTGAGGGGGGAAATATGTGAAATAAATATTTTTATAACTTACACTGGTTTTTCTCTTACGTACTTTTTTCTTTCATACTAGCAGATTCCATTTACGCGATTTTCGGAAAAAGAACCTCATGGAATGCTAGGAACCAATGTAGCATTTTTCCAGTAAATTCGATTCCATTGACAGTTGTTTCAGAAATCGACGATTAAACTGTCCGAATGTATTCTACTCGTTGTTAAAAAAAATTCATGTGATTCTGACGTATAGCCTTCACGGTTGACATTTCATTTACCTAAAAATTTAACAAGAAAGTGGCCATTTTGAAGAGAAAAGTAATAACGTACAAGAGGCTGTTTATTCATAATTCTTACAGAAAGTCATAAGAGAAATATGTATAAAACAGCCGTTTCAACTAGTTTCATGGTTTTACTGGTGAGAAGGTGGTGAAATTTGATTTATACACATACAGGGTAAAGCACATACACTTGTCCACCCCGAATAACTTTGTGCAAAAAAGTGTTTTTTATATAGAAATTGCACGGTATCGAAGGGAACGTACGATGCTGAAACGGTTTTCTTTAAATAACCTGTTTGTTTACGAGATATCAACGCGGCCTTGAATTTTTTAAATAGAACGTGCACCTTTTTGCACCGAGATTTAGGAAAACAGTGAATTTTCTAGGAGGAAATTATAAAATATGAGAAAAAAATAATAACTTATATAAAATTATGGATTATTTGTATTTTCTATGAATTACACGATTACTAGAGAAAAAAATCAAAATCAAAGTATGGAATAGTATAAAGGTGGACAATTTCTGTCCTTAATTAAGAAATTGCACAGGTGTACACGGGTGTACAGACGTCAAGGGGCATAATTTTGAGCACGTGCTGTAACTAAAGTAAATAGTAAAACCATGAGCAACGTTTTTGTAAATATTTGGCTTATCATTAGGTTTAGGACAAATAAAGCTTAATACATCCTCATAGAAAATTTGCTGCTCTTTTAAATTTTCATACAAAACCAATTCCACATAAAAAATTCAACGTCACCCTGATTTTTCGTAAACAAATAGGTTATGTAAAAAAAAAAACACGGTGCAACACATACTTCAGGGTGAAAAAGTTATGCGATTCACTCTGTATATCTACAACTTATTATATCGAGTAAGAAAACAATAAGAGAACTTTTAACATTAAAGTTGACAAATGAGAAGAGTAAAATTCGTCTTGTTGTTACTCATGCATTAAATATATACTCTAATTTATATTTAATATTACATTTATATGTTCGAATTTATAACGTTTAATGATAATTTGAAAAAAAAACATTTCGACAAAAAATGTGATCGATTCAGCGTTATGCAAGAAATGATTTACTTAAGCAGGAAGTTTCATGGAACTTAATTGAAGGTAAACCATGAATTTTTGTTGCAATCAATTGGTAAATGAATTTTACACTGAATTTAATCATCAACGCACTGTGATAATATTGAAGTGCAATTTATTTTGTCCGGCGAATCAATGTTTGTATATTTAATCAAGTGATTTAATGAAAAACTTTTGCTTCCAAACTTGAAGATTTTTAAATAAAATATAATTTAAATGAAGGCATTGAGATTGTACTAAGATACTTTTAACGATGAATATGATTGTTTTATTAATTAATTGGTACATACGAGTATATAGAATTTTTAATAAAATGTTTGATGCTGTACTACTATTGAACTATGGATTAATTTTATATCGAACAGATTGCAGACACAATTTTCTAGTATTTTCCAGTTACAAAGTCAACACTTGAAACTCCCTTATTACGTATTTACTAAAGCCACAGTTTTCGTTATCTTATCGAAGCAATTTATTGATGTATCATTTTATATTTAATTACGCTTAACGTATACTCCATTTCGGAAACAATTATTTTTATCACGAGATATTCTAAAAGTGCAAAGTTCTTCCGAATAGAATGTAAATCGTTCTTTTTTGTATTAATAGTAAATGTTACGTTTCTAACAGAAAGCAAGAAAATAGTTGTACAAAGACTTTTCGACTGAATCTGCCTCGAAATTATTCGACTAAATGTATATTCAAACATAAACAGAGAGACTCACGTAATTAATTTCACCATTGGAACCCTTCGGTTCATTTTCACGATCCATTCTTCCCGGTAAATTTATCCCCGGCCGCCCTTTTCCGCCGATTTCTTCAATTGACGAAAATCAACCGAGCATCCAACGCGGAACAATGAATCGAATAAACAATAATGATCCGCGTGGGTGTACTGAGTTAGCTGGTAACACGTGTTCTTTCATATATCATCGAGAGGTGTCAACAAGGAGTGTATCGCTTCCAGGAGGGGAGAAATTACACACTTTCCCTCTCTCTCATCCCTTGCCCGTTTCCTTTTTCCTTCTTCTTTTGCTCCTTTTGTATTTCCCTGTTGCAGCGCGAACGCGACCCTGAACAAAGGAAAAACGGACCTGGATGGAAAAACTCGAGGACGAGCGACAGTGAAATTTCACGTTTCGTGATTCAGTTGAACGATGTCGGCGACCTTTTCGATCATTTTTGCAACAACCTACCGAGCGATTTTAATGTTTTTCTTAGAGCTACATTTTCTTTTCCCTCCCCCCTGGTACCGTGAAATATTCATATACCAGGACTATTATAGTCGTTTCTGCTGTTATTTGCTCTCGTTGACTTTTGTAATTGAAACTTCATTTTAACGAGCATTCTGAGAACTTATTTTCACGTGCACCGTTGATTTGCTGGAACAGTGACACAACTAACAAGAGTCAATTTTTTTTTAACAGATTTGGTTCGAAGTTTCTTTCTCATTTTTTTTTTTCTTTTACAGTTTAGTTCATAGTCTTTGGGGTTTGATCTCGATTGCGAGAATAGACCATGAGTGAAATATTTGAATG
>NW_017100181.1:2011662-2012278 GCF_001263275.1 Habropoda laboriosa | reverse complement strand
AAAATATTCTTTATGTGTACTGCTTACTATTAAATATTATACAAGGTGTTTTTAGGTTATATACGTATACAAATCTATTAGGTAAGAGAAGAGAGGGTTGCTAGATGTGGAGGGACGAAAATTGGTTATTTTTTTAAGAATTCATTTACATTTATTAAAATTAACTGAATCGTCTTGAAATCGTCTTCACTGTTTTCGAAATTTTCAGGTTTATTGATGTACAATTTGTTATATGCAGTATTGAACATAAAATAAATTATTTTAAAATGGTATATGATATTAGAACGTCACAAGATTAATGTAGAATTGATTGATATAAATTTTTGTTGTAAAGAATAAAAGCTTATAAGTTATTTTATTAACATGTATGAATATCACTACTACCGATAAACGTTGAATTGATTAGAGATTCTTTGAGTTTTCGTGAATTTTCCTGAGTCAAACTTCTTCTACAAAAGAAGTTACAACCGTTGGCATTGATGTTACGAAACCAGTTATACTCGTATACCTAACTATTAAACAATGATCATAAAATGGTTAATTAGTAGTATGGACGAATAGACAACGATAGGCAAAGGAAATATTACAAATGGGAAAAAATGTGCATTTTAAAGTG
>NW_017100181.1:2010031-2011301 GCF_001263275.1 Habropoda laboriosa | reverse complement strand
TAAAGAAAATAATCGAGTAAAATTCAATTTTGAGTTTTCTAATATTTATGTTTCGTCTTTTTTTATCATACGATTAATTGTTAAATTGAAAGGAGAAACATTTATTACGGAAACTTGATTTGATTCACATTTCAAATTCAAATATTGCCGCTTTTATCTGAGCAATGTTTTGATTCAGACCAGACAACGGCAACTTCAAGGTGTTCGAGGAAGTTTTCGTCGAAAAAATAAAACTGGTATTTGTTGAGTAAAAAGACGACGTTTTTACGCAAGAGAGTTCGATCTGTTGTCGTTGTTACATTAATATATTTAAATACGTAATGTCGACGAAGTCCTCCGTCGATTTGCGAGCAGAACTCGCTGAATTAGTGAAACGAAAAGCAGAAATAGCTGTAAGTAGTGAAGCAACTGTCAAACTGCGTCTCTTTTCTTCACTTACTTCTGTTTCCTTGTAAACTACCTATTTAATACAAGTGATATTATAAGTATCACCATGGAAAAGAACAGTTTTCACAAAGTATCTTTATTTTAAGGAAATTCTAGAAATTAACGATGAATTACATTGTTTTATTTTCTTTGAGGTTAGATTAACTTAACCTCATCATGTTTCCTTATTGGTAATTGACCCCTTTACTTTCTGTTCTACTTAGCTCTTTAAATTGCAAGTTATTATTGTTACAAAAAATTATTTGTTTGTACATTTTCGTTGCAATATGTATACAAATTTTGGTAGTGTTTTGAAATATCCAAATATAACCTGACTATTTTATCGTTTCAGTGACTACACATATAAATAGCTTCATTATTTATATTTACTTCATATACATTACCATTTATGCGTATTGTTTCCTTTAAGTCAGTCATTTAAGAATAGGGTATTTATATTCGTGTTATTTAATGGAATTTTACATTATATGCAATTCTATTTCTATTTCTGAGACATCTCAAATATTTGTGGGAATGATGCTGACAATTGAATAAATATAAGTTATATCAAAAGAGTGTAATTAAACATGTAAACAATATTGTCACTTAAAATTTTGAATAATATTATTAACAACATACTAATTTATTTGTCTACAATATTTGTGTAAAATATTATGGAATAAATATTCTATATTTAAATGATATTAAATTTACATCTTATACTTACAGTTGTTGTCCCTTACCTGTATTACGAAAATGCTTAGAAAATAATTCATTACTGTAAATCTACCATAAATGTTGAATCAAAATCATAGGAATGCAATAATATTTATTTCAATTATAA
>NW_017100181.1:2001690-2009615 GCF_001263275.1 Habropoda laboriosa | reverse complement strand
ATAAAGATAAATATAAACTCTAAATAAAATAAACATAATTTATTTAAATAATCATAAAAGCAGTGTAAAATAAAGTAATTTAAATTCTGTTTGGTGTTGCTGACAAAATATTACAATTTTACAGGATACTCTTGCCAATTTAGAACGTCAAATCTATGCATTTGAAGGTAGTTATTTGGAAGACACACAACTATATGGTAATATAATACGTGGTTGGGACAGATATTTAGCCAGCAATAAAAACACTAATAGTAAAGCAGACAAACGGAATAGAAAATTCAAAGAAGCTGAAAGGCTATTCTCAAAATCTTCAATCACCTCTATGGCTGTTAGTAATCAACTTATTTCATTCAGTTACACCAAGACAAAAGGAATAAATTTATTTTGTTGCTCAGATTTCATTCCAATTAAATTCCAGTCAGCCTTGTGTTTGAATAAAAGCATACATATAGTATTAAAAATAGCTATTTGCGATATGTTTGTTTACTCTGCATTTTGCGAAAATAATAGAACAGAATTAAAGAAATGAAATAAAATGAAATGAAGAAAATAGAATTTTAATAAACTAGAAAAATCACACTTTTGCAGGCTGTCAGTGGACTCGTTGAGAATACCCAGGAAAAAAGTAAGGACCTCAATGGATATTCCTGAGATAGTTAATTCTTTAAAGAAAAAAAAGAGTACAACTTATTTTTCACCCTATCATCCCTTCCAACTTTTCTTTCTGCCCTGTCCTTGACAATAATTCTTTTTTAGTTTTTAAGTTATCCTTGATTGTATTTCTTTTTCTTTTCAATGTATCGATCACACTGTCTTCCAAAAGAACGTAATAAATGTGGATTGTTGCGAAGCACAGTTGATTGAATTAACGAAACAAAACAAAAAATTCGAAAGATATTCATTATTGCTTCGGATTTTTGTGAAGCAATTTTTGTTCTTTTCTGTATTTAAGTTATAAATAAATTTTTATTTATTTATCAGTCTATTTTTATGATAATTCATTTTGAATCTTTGAGGTTAACATAGTATTTATATATTAATTTTCTCTGTCTGTCTGCTTTCATCTATATTCATCTTTTTTCTGTACCTAATTATGAATAAATTCAATATCTATTTCTCTTACATGTTTCAAAGTTTTATAAGAAGTTATTCCTCAATTTAAACATTCTATCTGCTTTATTCTATGTGTATGTCTGTAGTATATTTGCAATTTGCTTTTTTTGTATGTGTTGAAAATGTAGACAACATTAGCTTGGCACTGTTACTTTATTTTCTACATTAATCTTTTCTCTGTATCTGAGCTCTAAAAAAATTCATGTTTTCTGTGTTAATGCAGGTATAACAGAAATATTTCTTTTATATTCTCAATATAAGATAATTGCACTTAAAATAATCATACATCAATTAAATTAATTAAAATGTGGTAAAGTAACAATAATTTATATCTAAAACATTTTGTGATTTTCACGTAATTCTTTTATCTTCACTGATATTATTTCAATACATTTGCTTCTAGACAGTCTTTCATTAAAGTGGCAGAAAACTATAGAACATAAAGTTATAGATTTTGATCGATTAAACAATTTTACAAATTTTAATCCTAACAATCTCCGTAATCGTTTAATCGATCAAGTAAAGGTACATTCTTATTAAATGACAAGCGGTTAAACAATCCTTGACCGATTAATTGTCTGATTGAACTGCATCCGGGTGAATCGAACAAATCATCGATCGAGCAATCGACTAATTGATTTTTCAGTCAGTCGATCGAGCCTCGTGCCGATCGAGGATCGCGGTTTTCCCATTCTAAACTTGATTCCAGTTGACCGGTACAGCGAATCGGAGTCGCAGATCGGCAACAGCGGTAGCGAGGACAATTGCAGCCTCGTTAATTCTCAGGGAACAACCGCCAATAGTGGTAGCAGCAACGGTAATAAGGAGTCGTCTGGGAAAAACCACTCTGTAACTGGCCAGTATAGCCAAAACGGATCTCTTGCTTCTTCCGCCGAGATTTCTGGACAGTTCGCAAATGGGCATGCGAGCAATGGCAACCTGGACCATGTTTCCTTGAAGGAGAACACTGGGAAAGAACCTTCGAAAAATAAATCTGGGAACAGCGCGAAAAAGAACAGCAATAAGAGATCTAGAAATAGGTAGAACAACCTTACTGTGATGTCCTCTACGAATGGTTCAGTACCTATGGGTAAACAGTGGAACATTTCTTTTCTTTCTTTTGAGTCCATTCTGTCAGTGTACAAGATCTCACTCTTTTTTACAATAAATGCACCACAAACATTGAATTTCTATGGAAGAATGAATGTTATAGGCTTCTTGTTAGCAATAAGAGTGTTAGAATTAGTTAAGGGATGAAAGTTTGGGTGAATGAGAATGCTGATTATTTTACCATCAAGGTAGAACTTTTCTTTATCTTTGGAAAGAATAAGAGATAAATTGTAAACCAATGAATGTAGTATCATACAAAGCTAAATTTCTGATCTAGGGATGAAAATGAATCAAATATTAAGAAATTGAAGATTTCTTGCATTACTCAGTTCGTTGAACAGTATCTATTAGGTTTAAGATAGTTGAGGTGGAATTGGAATCTTATTTCAGTTTCTATTCTCTGTAATTTTCCTTTGTTTCATAACAAATGCAAACTCTGTTACCAAGAATTAGTATTAACCACTTTTTGTGGTTGCTCTGTTTTTAAGTTACTGGTTGAGAGATACTAATTATGGTACTAATTAGTTTTCAGTTCCAATTTTAATAACATAATAGTTTGTTTTTGATATGTTTATGTTTATGATTAATTAGCATTCCGGTACTTTTATCATATAAGATTTTCTATTTCATTTTACTGTACATATGAAGGATACAATGTCAAGGTTGTAGCATAGTATAAATAAAACTAATAATTGCACAAGGAAATGAAGTTATATAATTTGAGTATCTTTTGTAATTATATTACATTAACTTGAAGCATTAAATAAGAAACTAAGTTACATAGAATAGCATAGATGAAACATTGTTAGTTTTCCTTTTTCTATGTCAATTTTATTTTTCATAATAATTTTTATAATATAAGTTCGTCAATTC
This sequence comes from Habropoda laboriosa, assembly GCF_001263275.1. Lineage (NCBI taxonomy): Eukaryota > Metazoa > Arthropoda > Insecta > Hymenoptera > Apidae > Habropoda > Habropoda laboriosa. Next base: position 2,006,519 of record NW_017100181.1, on the reverse strand, counting down.
TTCGTAAACTACGTTAATAAAGAACTCGAAAATGATTGAATCATAGATACTGAAAATTTTTATTTCATTCTGTTTTCTTTTCTGAAAGAATAATCGGAAACAATTTTAATAAATGTATACACGTTCGTTTACAAACTATACAACTATTTATTTCTATTAATTGATTAATTAATTAGTCACATACAATTTTCATACATTCATTTTCATAATGTTAGTAATAAAAAACGTCGAAATATAAAGAACATTTTTTGTTCCTTAAATCGCTTAAAAACATTTATTTATTTATTACTACTTTTAAACTTTTATACAGTTGTAAATAGCAGCAATATGTCAATAATTATATGAAGTGTAAGATTAAATATTAAACGAAGAACGCGGACAAATTCATAAGAAATTTATGAAAATCAAATTTATTTTTATATTTTACAATGTACATTAATTACATGAAAAATTTCACTATTTCACTGTTTCTTTGAAATTCTCGTAAATTAAATAAAAAAAAGTACTTATTATTCAAAGAGGAAAAGAGAAAGTTATGTTTAATATTCATTTTAAAAATGTAAAATATGTATGGGTGCAGTGTACATATACATTAAAACTAAAAGAAAATATAATTGTATAATTTATTTATCAAATTAGCAAATTTTCAAAAATATAATATTCCATGTATCATATAATAACAATGTATAATAGTGATGGCGCCATTTTTTGCATTTCATGAAACGTAAGAGAAATTAGACCAAATCTTATTTGCAAAAGAATTCCAACGTTTCTTCTCTTTTCAAAGATTGATCGATTTATCTTTAATGGGGATTAGAAATTATCGTTGCCGGCAGAAATGCGTTCAAATTACCGTCTTCCTTCGACTTCTTCGGAGGTTCATTCCTCGTCACAACAGCGTTGAAACCATTGTGGTCATCAGCCGTGTAGGTCACAGTTCGAATCGATCCGTCTGCCTCGACCACGGAATATTCGCCCTTCACGGTATCACCGTCCCTTTCTTCCCATGCTGACTTCGAATCGCCTGTGTATCCGTCCAGAACGCCATAATTGAACGAATACCTTGGATAGGACTGTAGAAAAATACAATGTTGGTAAAATCAGGGTTCCTTCGATAAATTATAATAACTGTATGATATTGAATAACTAAGACGTAGTTAATTATGAAAGTCTACATACAAACATCTAATATTATTTGCATAAACATTTGTCTTATTGACAATTCTTGAAATACAAAACTGCTTGTAATTTGAAAATAGAATTAAACAAGCCGACTTCATTATTTTTATGCTTTTAATTCACCCCTTGAAGTTATGTGCCTACTGCGTATAAAGCTACAGAACAATTCATCGAATATTACCGTATATTCTGCGTCTTTCTCGTTCTTCGTGTCAGTCGCGACTACTGCAGAGGCTGTTTTAAAAATCGGCGGAGCAATGTAGACCAACGATGAGGTCTTCGGTAACAGTCTGTACGAAATTGGAGTAGAAACTTTCACGTAAGTCGGAAGTACCGGTTCTACTTTACTTTCGATAGATTTGAGGGCGCACGCCACTGGTACTGCAGCGCCACTCGCGGAGATTGCATCGATTGGCGCGCAAGGAAATCTTCTGGAAACAAAACGTTCGCTTATACAGGGTGGGTACTTAATTACGCTCGTCTAAACTATTTAAGATATTTTTAAATATACGAGAAGATACTATTTGCAAAAGTGACACGACATCAACGGGAGTATAATATACTCTGATATATCAGTAATATTTTTTTAATAGGAAAAAACGTATTAAAAGTTTCGAAGTTATCTTCATTTTTTGTAAATAAAATGTCATAATTTTTTATTCATGGTGCAATTACTTCAATGGTCTATAATATAGGATGATTTGTAAATATTGTTACGGTACAAAGTTGTGGTAGAATAAATTTTCATCTGCATATTTTTATAAGGAACTTTCTTTTAGTATTTATTTATTAGCATTTATTAGCAACAAGGACAAAGTTTATTTAGACAAATAGAATGTAAAATAGTTGTAGAGTATTGAAAAGCTTCTTTAAGGTTTGCCTATCGAAATATTTTTCCCATAATAACCTAAAATTAGAAATATAAATGTATGCAATATTTTCTATTTTCTATTTTACATTAATGACAGTGAATACACTATTACTATTATTAATTACAATCGTTACGAATGTTACATGTGCACATAATATTAAATTTATTTACTTTCAATTTATTAGATATATATTTCATAATTCAGTGAAATTTTTAGCAATAGTGTCACTTAATGACAATTATTAATGTTTTGTAAATTGTGATAAAAGTTGTACGGTCTTACTGTTGAAGAACACCAGCGATAGTTAGCTTCAAAAAACAGCACAAAATCACTATCTGTAAGAAAAAGAAATTTATATTTGTACCATCTGTATCATAAAACGGAGAAATACTCGGGGAATAAATAATGTACTAAATTTTTTTCTAATGATTTTTTATACATATAATTAATGATAATATTAATTTGTACTGTGTTTTAATATCACTACTAATCAAATAAATGAATTCAAGTAAAAAGACAAACCTGACAACAAACATTAGAAAAGCTGAAACGTTTCAAAACACCTAGTATCAAGAGTTTATCTGAGGGGAGGATGGTAACGAAGAAAATCGATTTTCCCTTTTCTGCAAATTCGAGAAGCTTAAACAATTAACTATATATCCTGAAAACATCATATTTGCAATATAAACATTATATCTCTGACTAGTATACCATTCAAATTGGTCCTTAAATCGTACAATCTTCATAGGTAAGCGACAAACTAGTGTTCAAGCGTGTTAAATCTACAAAAACGGTTATTGAGTGTGAAGTAGTCTCTGCACATACATAGAAGTCGCAATAATCGAACGATCAAGCGCGCATGCGTGCACCAGTTCACGTTGCACAACACTTCTGCTTGTTCGCTGTTAAGGAGTGCCGCTATGTAAACTCTTATAACCAACATACACGTGTGCGTAGGTGCTCCATTCAGCGGTTCTCGAGCGTAATTCCTAAAAAAGCAACCTAAATTGGCAACCTTCGACGCGATTAACACGCTTAATGTTTTCGATAAATTGGTAAAAAGGTCCTACGTGCTTCTCTGTCGTGGGAAAAGATTAAATGCGTTCGATGGAACGCCAGAATCGATATTTACGTTTCTTACTAATTGCGAACCGCTATGTTAAGCAACCGCACTTTCAATCGGCAACCGCAAATGGAGACACGAAATAAAAAGTGATTGGTATGTTTAGAAGTTTATTAGATCCTAGGATCACAGAAATGTTGCTTTGTAACGCAAAGGACTATTTCGATATTAGTGCAACAACGGTATTACAATTAGCGTAATTCTATAAATATCGTTACGCTTTCTTTTTTGATCAGAATTTAACGAATTCTTAAATAAATTTAAAATGAACTTAAGTTAAGCTTGAAATTTTTTATTGGATAATTGGCAGCGAAAATACATACATACATATGTGTTCTTCCTTTTTAAATTGAGTGTGCTTGAATTTTTAGAAAAAACAGCAAATTAAATTCTTAAAATGCTAACGTTGATTTGTATTCAATTTGTAAAATAAAACTTTTTGACTTTGTTTTATGATAAAAATTAATTGATATATGACTAAGTATGAAAACAGAAACATTGAGAAATATAATTTTTTATTATTGTAAAGTTGACATTCTATTTCTTAAAACTGTTTCATTATACTCTATATTATTATTTCAGTAAATAATGCTATATGTGTATAATAAATACAAATGAAAATTAATTTAGAGACAAAACTAAATATTTCTTTACTTTCTCTCTTCTGAATTTCTGCTTGTAAGTTTTATATACAATTTCTTGCACCAGTCTAATACTAACATTTCAGTGAGATGTACATAAACATTAATTATATATAAGCAACTACATTCCGTAATTTTATAACATTCCAAATTAGTTCAGCTTTATTAAAAAAGAATTGCTTCAAACTTTGAAAATAATTTGCGTGAACTATTTAAAATGAAACTTTAAAAAATGTACAGCAAGAAGTTATAATTGCAATAAATATATATCTTTATTGTTTCAACTTTTTTTATAAACAATTATTTGTGTATTTTTATATTCTACCGAATTATTTTTATATTATTATAAATAAATTCCAATTTCTTTTTTAATTCTTTATTTTTCAAAACATATTACGAATTTCTGCGTACATTCTAATATATTAAATTTCATCTCACTAACCTTATCAGTGACACTTTTAGAAAACTGCGACTGCATGTTTCGAATACTATAAAAACCACAGTTGATCAAATTTTCACTAGGGGGACACTTCTTTAGAGTCCTTTCTGACTTATTGAAGATTGTTAATAATAAATCACATTTTCTTTTCAAACAAAAAGTATCCTTCCTAATTTATTAACTATTTACACGGAGCTTAAGAAGAGCTTTTGCAAATAGTTATATAAGTTAAGGCAATTGAATGTACAATTTGAAGGAAATTTGAAGAAGATCTAACGACACTTTCACGACGGTCCTTCGGAGAATAGAACATTAACATCCAGCTCATCTTTATATACGACTTATATAGGGTGATCTTAGTGATAGTTTTTGTCAGATTAACATATTATTATTTAGAAGGTATACTAATAATTAAAACGAAACAGTAAAATTTAAGTAAAGAAATGTTTAAATATATACGTTTTAAGTCACATGGAAAAAAACGATTACTGCGATATTTTAACTTTCTAAATTTAACTTTGTATACTTACATAAAAATAATTTCCAATGTCAAGTTTTTTAGAAAATTCATGATA
>NW_017100181.1:1998500-2001660 GCF_001263275.1 Habropoda laboriosa | reverse complement strand
AGTATTATAATAAAATTTAAACCATAAATATAACAGGATAAATTTTGAACATTTTAGAACAGAATATAAAAAAATACAATTTTTAATTCATGCAATGTATTTTTCACATACAACACGAAATAGGGAACTAAAAATCAAGTTTACAATTATATTGACGTAATCTTTTTAACGAAACTGTACGGACGCGATAGTTGTTAAATTTATTTCAGTCACCCGGTATACATGAGAACGTTCACTTACATTTTTTGGGCCTATCTTGATACAACGCGAGATGCGCAACGTGCAGCCGTGGGAACGTCATCACCTGTTGAAACTGATATACTTTAACTACTAATACCAGTACATTAAATAAGTATTTAGCGATTTATATTAACTAAAATTGGAAAAATTCAAACACTTCAGTATGACATTCCTTCATAGAAAATTTTCATCTAAGTATTCAAATGTAGAGGTTAATTTTATCTAATTCTACGTTGTTTTAACACATTCTTCAATTTGTTTCAAATATTCGTTAATCATTCATGTGAATATTTGAATAATAATTTTCTGGAGTATTGAAAAATTATTTGAAAGTATTCATATGACTTAATCTGTATACATATCTCAAGTTGTTCTTTTGTTCATTTCAAATACACTCATTAGATTATTTCACATCACTAAAATTTGTGTCTACTCAATCATTAGAATTTTATAGTTTTCTGGATCTAAATGATAAATGTTAATATTTACAACTCCTATCTTAACAAATGTTCCTTTTTATAGATAAATTGAAATAAACTTTCCTTTAAGAGTTACTAAGTGATTGTTCATAAGTATTTTCAAAAATTTCAATAAACTTAATTTTATTAATTTCATGAATTTATCAATGATCTGATACTTTTCGTGAAAGAACTCTCCAAGAATGTCATACATTTAGTTTAATAAAATTACTTTTTCGTCTAATTTTGTTTATTATTTTTTACAAATGATTTTTTAATTTCTTTTTTCTGAACATATTTCCATAAACAATCGCCTCTTATGTTTTCTTCTCTTGAAGTTAATTGATCGATAAATGACACTTAAAAAGAAGAGATAATTTTTAAATTATCGATATTGCATTTAAGAATAAAACATGATTTTCATAAAATTTCTTAGTTGCAAACCAGTTTGTGTTTAGGTAATTATACTGTAATTTTGTTTGCATTACTAGCTTTTTTCTTCAGAAATTGAATTTTTTGTGACATTAAGTAAAGAAAAATGACAAATAAGAACCACTGCAGCGATTTAACGCATAACCACTCGAATTCGAGTCATTTCTTTCCTTACGTAATAACTCTTTAAAGAATTGGAGAATCTAAATGCCTTTTCTTAACGTACGCTTAAGTATTGTCTGCCGCCGCGCCGATACAGCGATCCAGTGTTTCTCAATTTTCGTTTCAAAACTGGTAGTAAAAGCGTTACTAATTGCAATAACATTAAAGCAAATTATGTGCCATAATTTTCATGGAACTACATACTGCAATATTTTCTAAAACTGTTTCGAAATTAAAGTAAATTACATTAATGGTATTTTATTTTTTAAGGTAAAAACATCTAACTTTCTTGGTATTTTGAAATATTTGATGCAGTACATGTTTATAAAATAATATAAAAGAAAAATTAACATTTCGAGTTTTAATTAACTTCATGAAAGTTGCTTATTGAAAATTAGAAATACTTTTTTAATTGTAGTATTTGAGTGATATATTAAACACAAAATATTTAAAATTTAGAGAGCTAAAACATTTTGGACCAATTATGTAAAAAATGAAACAGCAATAAGTTAAATTATATCTTTCCCGAGAAGTGATTTGAAAGAAAATAGACTTTCAACTAAATTCAAAGAAAATTTTGAAATAAGCTTTTCTCCATTTAATAATAACCGAAACAGATTTTAACATTTCGAAACTATGATTATAACGTATTTATTAATTAATAGTTAATTACAAATGTGCTAATTATGTATTATTTTTTAATCAAGGGTAAGAATTAGGTAAATATTTAGGAAAATGAAATCTTTTGTTTTAGTGATTACATAATTTTGTACATTTCTATGAATATCATCCAAATAAATTCCAATTAAAAAATAGAAATAATACAATCAATTTATATTTTTTTAATATTAAATTTGTACTAACACTAGCATTATTTACTACACACTTCAATGTAATAGAAGATTAAAAGAAGAGGAGAAATAAAAAGAGCTTTCAAGAAAATGCAAAACAATTTATATACAATTCTACTCCATTAGTTCTTGTGCTTTCTTCCGTGCAGTTTGAATTTCTTCTTCTGTTACCGTCGGTGTCATACCACATTCTTCTTCTTCTTTTAAAATAAATTCTAATTTTTCAGCTTTTTCAAGGTAAAATAACTTTTGTTGTTCTTTTAATTCAGTTTTATACTCATTTAGTTTCTTTTCAATAATATTGTCACAATAATTTTGTGTTACTTTTCTTAATGAGTCTTTCCTTGATACCATGCCACTTTTTCTATAAGTTAAAAGACAAATAATGTATGCAGTGATGCTGTATAAATATAAAATCATAGTACATATTAAGGGTGATGGTTAGTTTTTCTTAATTTTAGGAGCTACTTGTATAATTATATTGTAACTTAACAATAAGTCCTCTAACTTCTAGGTAAAGTATTAAATAAATAGAAATAGTTTCTTCAAACTCATTACTCTAGTTATATTAAGGAGTGAGTAGTAAAGGCTGTCAATTGTTTGTTTATATTCAACAAAAAATAATCCAAAATTATAAGGATCAGTTAATTTAGTAGGTTTTAACCATAAGAGAAAGGTAACATACTCTGGTTCTGCTTTATAAATAAGATTTAGACGTTCAAGGATCCATTCGAATCGTCTATAATCCCATGTACGCAGTAGTCTGAGGTACTTCTTTCTTTTATCTATCAACTCTTTTAAAAATACTTTGGCCTTTTTGTTTCTCTGATGTTCTTGCATATATTTTTGAAGATCATGTATTTCACTAGTCATTGCAGCAACTGAAATATTTAATTTATTTGATTAAGGCAAAATATAACATATAGTATTCATTATAAATGTTCATATTCAAATTATTAAATTATAACGATAAATGATTAATTATTTATTTCATAATTTTATGAAATAATATTTTAC
>NW_017100181.1:1985777-1998298 GCF_001263275.1 Habropoda laboriosa | reverse complement strand
AGCTTTAAAAATTACTAGTAGATTCTAAAAAAGTTGTTTTTAATCTTATGAAAGTAAGACAGTTTCAAAATTGTTTTTAATTTCTTGTGCTACCTACACACATGAGTACAATAAAAAATAGTGAAACAATTTTGAAACAATAAATTGTTTTGGTCAATATATATATTATTCATTTTTATTTATTGTTTACTCATTTTCCCTTTGAGTAATAAAAATATGAGTCTTACTCACTCTTCCCATTCCTTTGAATTTTGATAATAAAGTTTAATTTCATTGGGTTTTACAGTTATGTCTAGTCCCAAATCACCAGTTTGTTTAGGATCTGCGAAAGAAATTCGTTGTGGCCGAGTCCATTGAATTTTATAATCACTGATTGTTGTTGCACTGCGACTCAAATAACCTCCAAACTTATAAACATTATTTATTTTTGTGTTTATCAATTTGCAGCAACTTATTGCTAAACTCATTTTGATTAATATATATTCGAAATATTAGAATTAATCAGAATAAATTTAAAACAGCTATAGCGTTAGTTAATATAAAACCTTTAATAATTCGACTAGAACATATGAATATATGTCAAATTTACACATGCGTATGATTCTAAGTTAAAGGCAAGTTTCCATTTAATCGTAATGAACTCCTTTTGCAATTTTGTTAAGATATACTGACATAAGATTTTTAATTGAATATAATCAGCTGCTAAACTTAACTATATGTATAGACTACAATATACAATAGTATGGAGTAAAAGGGTACTATTTGAATAATTTTAATTAAAATGAAGGTATATCAAGCAATTAAGAGAAAAGTCTTCTTTTAATTACCAAATTTTATAGTTTATTTGTTATAAATACCAAAAATGTTAGCCAAAAATATATGTAACTTAAACACATTTTAAATGATGAAAGTATGAAAAGTTCACATTGGTACAAAATTATATAAAGTTATATTGGAAATTATTAGGATATTAAGGAAATAGTATATTAACTCTAGAGCAAATTGTACTATATCATTATCTTTATTAATTACAAACATTTAATAACGTTAATCAAAAAGCGTACACAACATATCAGCATGTCTGTGAATAAATTTTATAGATAATTCAAGTTTTTTTTCTTTTACAACGTATAGAAAGTTTATACATATATGCGCAGATGTAAATATTTAAACTCAATTTACGCATGCGCAGATATACATTTTTAAATTCAGTATACGCATGCGCAGATGCATTTAGTAATTTCGCGCGTAGTGTTACTCCATTTTTGATATCATAAGGTTGTTTTAATCGTATTGTTAATTATTTATGTGATCATACGTGATAAATTTGCACAAACTTATTTGCTATTAGTGTTAATTTTCGTTTTTCGGGTTCATGAGAGATCAAGGTCAGTATGATTCTTTTAAAACTATTTATCTTTTCGTCGAGTAGAGTATGTCAAAATAAGAAACATTCATTGTCGATGTTAAAAATAATTTTGCGGCGATTAGTTTAAACAAGTAAATTTCAATAACTTTTATGTACAACGTTAAACGAAGAACTAAAAATAACGGAAAATTTATTCATAATGCTTTTTATATTTATTTAAGTATAGAGTAATACTAGTGCAAAATATAGAAAAAATGTAATTATACACACTAAATTTGCTTTACGTATCACTTCTGCCTACGATTTCAAACCATTGCCGTAGCGCGTCACTTAGCACAACGGGCAAAGTGTCTAAATCTCTAAGAATAATATAAAATGGAAATGGAAAATTATCCATATAGGAACGTATACCCAATAGTTTCCCGTTCTCAAATACTGGCATCCTTATATCAAGTATTGAATCCTAAGAAGAAAAAGTATAATACAATTTGTAAAGAAAGTAATTTACGTTTTTCCAGTTAAACATCATTTTCATTCTTAAATTCTGCTAATCACTTACCTTGCTAAGAGGATTATCAACTACTATGAAAACAAGGAAAATATTTAGTAGTTTAGCTCTTCTCACAGCTGCATTCACGTTTTCTACTCCTTCTGAAAATATTCCTCTACCATCTGATAAGATAGTTACTAATTTTGCATTGTCAGAGGAACTGCTTTGGGATGAGAACATTTCTATCATAAAATCAAGAAGTTGGCCAATCATTGTTTTCTTCTGCTCAAATTTCATTTCTTGAATTAACCTATAAAATTTAATAATTTCTAGTTGTTGTTTGCAATTAATGCTTCAAAAATAGTTTTCTCAAAGTTTAGTACTAACTTTACTTCCATAAGTCATAAATTAGTTGAATTAAATTATTCAAAATCTAGGTACTTTTTAGTATAAATAGTTGCTAGCCTGATTCTACTCATCACAATCAAGAAATACAAATATTTTTAAATTTAGTTGCAGTTAGTCGCTATAAAATAACACAATTGATTTTTAATACTTCTCATTATAATAGTTACACTTACCTTGCACCGCTTTCGTCTGTAAAGTTTTCCCCGAAAGGATGAAGGATATTTACTCGTTCCCCAAAATTAACAACGGCAAGCTGACCAATCTCCAAATAAGTCATAGCTTTGCCAATTAACGAGAGAGACTCAAATGCTAACTCTTTCGAATGATTATCAGCCATACTACTGGAATCATCGATAGCCAACACAATTTGATAGTCTCTCTTTGATGGTTTCGTACGTCTTAACCAAATTTTGTCTTTTCGGAATTCGCTAGCGATATAGGGAATTACTTTTCTCATGTTTATACGCCTGCCAGTTCTGTAATCACCTTTTAATCGAGAGGTTAGGGTTGGTTCTAATACCAATCGCAGCTTTTCTGACAATTCCCTAGCAGCTGATTCTGTTAATGCGCTTATTGAACTCCAAGCATTTGCTGCCTCAACTGAAGATGATCCTTGAGACAACTGACTTAACATATTTTCAATTTCGGACCTCCTTTGTGCAATATCGTTTGTGGAAATATCGTAAGATTCTGTTTCTGGTAATTTTGTATGAATGCTGGATTCATTTCCACGCAAAACACGTGTTGTTTCCACTGTTTCACCCTCCACTTCACCTTCCACTTCCATTTGTTCAATATCATCTGACCTTTGACCTCTGACATTTGTGGACTTCTCTTTTTTACTTTCAGGTAATTTTTGAGATTGTTCTTTCTTTGCTTCTTCTTCTTTATCCTCTTCTATGGGATCTTCGTGCATTTTAGTATCCTCATCTTCTAGCTTATCATCCATTTTATCTTCTTCCAAGTTTGATGCTTGTTTTTTAACTTGCTCCTCAGTGGCGGCATCAAAGACATAATCATCAAATTTTTCAGTGTTTTTAATATGCTCATAAGTTGTACTTTCACCACCTCCTTCATTAGTCTCTCTTTCTTCGCAGCGGTCTATATTCTTTTGCGTTAGAGCAGTTTTTAATTTCTTCGCAGACGGTTGAGTGTCATCGTCGAGCAAACTACGATCTTCATTGCTCTCGCCTGGTTTTCTTCGCTTTGGAACAGCTTTTGAAGTTATTTCCTCGCCTGTAGTAGGTGCGTTCTCTTCTTGTTTAGATCCAGAATGTCCTTCACGTTCTTCTGTTTGCGACTGACCAGTTCCTTTGTCTTTTCTATCATCTACACTACTCTCTGTGCGATTTATTTCCATCTGTTCTTCACTTGACTGACTTGCTACTGCATCTCTGGAGCCATCTTTTCTCGATTCAGGTTCTTGTGCAGCATCAACTTCTTTACTACCAGCATCCGAACTAGCTGGTGCCTTCTCCTCTTCTGGTTGATTCTCTTCCTCCAAATTTTGCTCATCTGCCTCATCTTTTTTATCCTCATCAGGATCCTTCACTTTTTCGTCTTTTCTTTTGTTACTCTCTGCATTTGGATCTTCTTCTTCTGCTTCAGCACCTTCATCATCATTATCATCAGAATCCTGTTCTTTATCCTCTTCAGGACCTTCTTTCTCCTCAGATTCTTCGTTTTCTTTTTCTTCTGGAATTCGAGGCTCTTTCATTTCATCAATGTCGAAAGGATTTTCTTCTTCACCTTCAGGATTGTCTTCTTTCATTTCTTCATCCAAATTAATATCTTCTGGAAGATCAAAGGCTTCAGGTTCTGGCTCTGGTTGATGTTTCCCATGATAAGGATCTATCTGATCATCGTTTGCCTCAGGTTCATCTAGTTCATTAATCTCCTTCTTTTCTTCTTCTTCCTTCTTTTCACCACTTTCCTCATCCTCATCTTTATCCTTATTTTTATCAGTGTCATCTTTTGCACTTAATTCCTCCTGTCCAGTCTTCTCACCAGTTCCTTTCTCTTCTTTCTTGTTTTCCTCATCCTGATTTTCTTCCTCCTCCTCTTCCTCTTCATCCTTCCATATTTCTTCATCAAGCTTCTCTGCGGTTTCATCAGTTTCGCCCATTTCCTTATCAAGTTCATCATCTTCCTCGTTGTTCTCTTCTTCTTCTTCCCTTGGTTCAAGTTCTTGCAAGTGACCTTCAAAATTTTCAGACATCTCTATACCCTTTTCTTCCTCCTTTGTGTCTTTCTTCTCCTTATCTTTCTCCTCCTCGTTTGGACCTCTGGTCTCTTCTAATTGATCCTCACTTTCAATTTGATCTGAAATATCTTTTTGGCCTTCTCCTTCAGCCAATCCCATTCCTCCCTCTTTTATACCACTCTCTTGATCATCTTTAGGAGCATCCATGTTGTCTGGTTGACAAAATCCATGTATTGCTAAATCCAGAAAGACGTTTAGTTGAAGATAAAGGAATTTGCAGGTTAGACGGAAAGATGCCACTTGTTCATGCAAATAATAATGCAGGAAGAGAACGTATTGTTCTAAAAGAGGCACATGTTGCAGAAGTGAGCGTGTATAGTCATTTGCAGACTTCACATCGCTATCTTCAATAATTTTCATCAGTTCTCCAAATATTTGTGATATAGTCTTCAATCGTAGATCTGGAACATCTTTTTTTAATGATTCTATTAAGCCTTCTGTTATCAGATTCTCTTGAAAATCTACATCATCAGTAGATTCTTTCTCAGGATCATCTGTTCCTTCGATCGATTTCTGCTGTATACAGCTTTAAATTATTAGATTTATCAAGCTCTTCTATTGGTGAATTAAATGTTGACTTAAATAATTCACTACTTTCATCAAGTTTTTCCACTAAGAAATTCAGATTCTCGGTGATAGGATGATCTAGTGTGAAGGTACACCTAAAATCGATTAATCTTCTTTTAATCTCACTTATTTTTTGATAACTTGCTTGAAGAAAGTCAATGTGTCTTTGATGAAGCAAGAAAACTTGGCCTGACTCTTCAACTCTCTTGGAAATTGTGATCCAAGTGTTCAATTCACTTGCCATATATTTAATCAGGTTCAAAGAATCTTTCATTGAAGTAATTAAATCTGTTGAAACACTATTTTCTTTCAAAACAGCCACTGCAGCTTCATTTAAGTCAAGAAGATTTTCTTCTGCCAGAGATTCCATTGGACAACTTTCCAAAAAGATTATACTTTGTCTCACAGATATCTGCAATACTTCTAACAATGCCTGGAAATTCTTCATGACAATTTGCAGGTTCTTCTGCCTAGGAATATTAATATTTTCAGGTTCATTAACTGTTTCTTCATCTGTTCTTTTCAAAATCTCCATAAGTCGAGAAACATCTGAAATCCCTGCAGCGGTTGCAGTTTCTAAAATGCTAATAATTTCAGATATATCTAGAATATCTACAGACTTTGCAAACACAAAGTTTTCAGGTACTTTCTTCATTGTTTCCAGCAGTGCAGCCGTCTCTGAAAGTCCTGCCTCATTCACACATTCAAATACTTCTAAAATTTTTGAAGTGTCGGATATTTTCAACAGATTGATAGTTTTCACGACCTCTGAAGTGGTTGTGTCCATGTCACTCGCATGCGAAACTTTTTTAATCGCGTCCTGCCTCATTACTATGAGATTCGACACCTGGATTCTAAATGGGAGGAAATGTTTGAAGAAGTTGGCGATCGTTTCTTTCTGTCGATGAGCCAGCAGCACAAGATGAACTGAAAGTCCACGACAACGTTCTGCATTTTGTATTCCCAGATCGCTTTTTCCAGAATTCAAAATGCCATCAAGGAAGTTGAATTTAACCAAAGATTCATAGTAGTATCTGTTACAATCAGACCACTGTTCAATCAACCCTTTCTCTACATTTTTATTCTCGAATCCTTTAAATTCAAACCTTTGGATTTCTTGCAGATCCAGAGGAGTACATGTGAAATTAGTGATCTGGTTCTTTCGATTTTTCCAAGTTAAAATACCGATCCTATAAGAAATTCCAAGTCGACTCAATGTCTTGAAATAATTCGCTAAAGCCATTTTTTTTTGTTGTAGCATACTCTTTAATTGAGATTGTTGTTTAGCTTTTGTCAAGGTCTTATCCACTTCCAAATTTTTTAGTCTTTTACTTTCCTCCAGAGACTCTTCTATGAAAGTTTCAATGTCCTTTCGAATTTGGGGATAATTACTTCTCACAATAATGTTTTCACAGAAAAGTCGAGCTTTATGAGTTAATTTCTGAATTTTCTTTAATTTTCCTGACTGCGTGTTGATCACAAAATCAGAAGAATTGAGTTCTCTTCTTGAACTCATTTCCAGAGTCTCTGCTTTGGTCTTAAGGGTCAAACAAGATGCAACATTTTCCTTCAGGCCTTTTTGGAACTCTTTGACAAATTTGTGCAAAGTTCTACGCGTTTTTTCAGCAGTATTCTTCACAGACCAATAGCTTATATCGTTCCATCTTGTAATTTTAATTGTATCCTTTAATTTCTTGGCAACAGGCTCTTTTAGAACCTTTATTTTATTTTGAACATCACCGAGGAATTGATTGTAGTAGAAGTAAACGTTCCAGAGGATTGCAGACAGTTCCTTTTGCTTCTTACTTTCCTTCAAGTAGCCAATGTGTTGATAGAACAGGTAGATTAATTGAAGCCTTGCTTCAAATTCGATCAAAGTCGATTCTGTTAAGAAACGTTCCAAGCTTTCAATCATTTTCTCTTTTGAAACTTCTGACTGTTTAACATCTTCTAATATATCACTCTGTTCTACTAATGATTGTTCAATATCATCTATAAGGTACTGATCAATCAAATTGAACAAAAAGAACCACCACTTTGAGGCTTCTGTCTTCAAATCATCTTCAAGCACTTCCAAAGAGTCTTTCCACCTTGAGATCTCAAGTTTCCTCCAACGAAGGATCTTTTCACCGAAAAACTGGATGAATTCTGCTAGACTGACGCCGAGATGAGCGTTTTCTTCCCACTGTTGGATCTTTGTTAGAAGCAATTCCACGCCTACCAAAAATCTAGATAACGAAGAGTCAACAGAGAAGCTGAAGAGCCTGTCGACGATCAGTTTGATCGAATTTAAAATGGGATTTTCAGGCCACTCTTTCAACAACTCGTTGATCCTTGCACAAAATTTGTCAAAACACGGTTGGCATTCTTCTATTTCTGGAATATTTGGATCTCTATAGAAATCATAGACCTCCTTGTCTCCTTTTCTATCATCAAAACTGCATTTTTGTGAAATTAATACGTTTAAACTGCACACCAACTGTGAGGACAAGTTCTCTGACCAAGTATTCACAGAAGGTCCCAGCAATTGGAATCTCTCTATCAGAGGTTCAATAAAATCAGGTTCTGAATTGGCTTCAGATGCTTTTAAACTACTTTTACTTCTTCTAATTAAAGAAGTTTTTGAATTTTTTTCACTAAAAGAGGAGTTTCTCAAGATGTTCCAGTGGATCTCCTGAATCTTTCTGGCATCTTTGGTGGATATTAGCTCAACGAAGGATTCCTTTTCATCTGAGACACTTTCTGGTATTCTTTGAAGTTCTTGGAAGTCTTGCTGAGAGCCTGGAAACATTTCTGCCAGCTCAAGGAAGTCCTGTTGAAAGCCTGGAAACATTTTCCTGAAATCTGACTCTTCTTCCTCCTTTGTTCCAATCTTTGTTTTGAACAAGCTCTGCTTCTCTTTCATCTCTTCTTCTCTCTGTTTCTCTTGCTCCTTCCACAGGATCCTAATCTTCATAAAGATCTTGTTTAATTCCTCCCAGAGGGACTTCAAACGGTCTCTAGCTACCAGGGACAAATTTTCAAGCTCCTTCAACGCAATTTTGCTCATGGTGAACCTGTCTTTTTGAACAGACTTCGATATCGACTGTTTTGCAAGGATGAAAACCAGTTTCTCCGAAGAGCACAGCTTCACCAAGTTTATGTAACTCTCCTGACACAAACCTACTGCAGGAAAACGTAACAAATTGTAGCAAACGTCGCTGTTTGAGCTCTGGAATTGCATGTTCGACAGCTCGTGAATCAAAATGGAAACACCACGGTGCAGATTCGAAATGGCGGCGATCATTGGTGAAACCAAGTCTGGAAAACCGACCAGAAAATTCTTCTCCAACTTTCCAGAGAACCTCTCCAACGATCTCTTCCAGATCATTGCTTCGTGCAACTTTTCTCTGTGCGACGCCAGCGATTCTTTTCTTTGCAATTGTTCAGCGACGTCGTTTAAATGATTCATTTGCTTGAAAATGGTGTCGAAGGAGCCTATGTTCCCCGCAAAATTCCCGATTTCTTCCCTCAGATTTTGGAAGCTCGACGTTGGCCTAGCAGCGTGGAAGTTCTCGAAATTTTTCGCCTCGTTCGACGATTCGTTTAGATGATTTACTCTCGATAATTTTCGATCCTTTGACAAACAGGTTGCAAGGATAACAGACTGTAAATTTTCAACACAGATTAGGTATTCGAGTTCGGAGATATTCTCGCGGATGTACTTGGACTTGAGAGCGATCTTCTGTACGGGATCGATGGATCCTAGATCGTGGAAGAGGAAGATTTGCAGATAGCCAAGGATTAGCCAGCCATTCCCTCTTTCAACGACGCTATTCTCGTTTTTCATTTTTTCTTGGATTTTTTGCAACAGCTTCATTGGCTCGATGAAACGATCTTTTAAATCCTTTTGCTCCTCGTTAGCGTTAATCACTTTCTTGATGGCAGATAGATAGTAATTCATGTAAAATTGCAGGAGGATGGAATCGTTTTTAGAGATGTTGAATTCATTCGAATTTAAAATCAAAGAATTCTTCCATAGTAATGTTTGAATTGATTTTAACAGCCTTTTCTGATATTTGTAGTTTCCAAAATTGATTATTTCCCGCCTGTTCCCGGATTTTGTTAGGAAGAGCTCGAAGATCAGGTTGCAGAGGGTTGATTTGTTCATGAAGCTTGTCTGAAAATTGTGTGTAAAATTAGAAACTTCAAAGTAATTCAATTAATGTTTTGTTAGAACAGTACAATTTAAGACATTCAGTGACTTTACAGTATTGCAGTAAAAGGTTGCTAAAAATGATGAAAATGAAGAAATATCAAATAATGTATAAGATGATTGAAAATTGTACAGAAAATTACAAACGTAAAAGAAATTTATTTGAAGCTCTATTAGAGTAGTACTTTTAAAAATTTTTATAGAAAATTATAAAAAATGCAGGAGAATGTTAAACAACATATAAATTGGAACATATTTAAGAACAAGTAGACGGTAGAATTAAATAAGAAAATTAATAACTAAGTGAACTCGATACTCGTGCAAACTTTTTATCTAGAATTGAACAAAATTCACAGTTAAATTTAACAGAATAAAATAATAAAAGTACCTCCAAGATATTAGTAGCATCTTTTTCTCCTTCTTCTGTCTCTGTACGATCGTGCCAATGCAAAAGGACATTCGAATTTTTCACAGCGAACGATCGTTCTGTGAACTCCTCGATGAAGAACAGCAATTCAAGGAACAGAGAAATTCTCTGTTTGGGCATCGTTTCGTCAGAGTTCAAAGCTTTCATCAAACTAATCAGATGTGCTGGTATCGTTGGAACTTCTTCGAATTTCTTCAACACTCGTTCGTCGTAAATTTTTCCAAAAGTTTCGCCGGTTTTTTCGTTCGACTCGTCACAGATCATCAGAGTATCGGAAATTTCGTTAGAAGAATCCCGATGGAATTTCTGTGAAATTTCCTCGATGTTCGAGAATTCCTCGCAAAATTTCCCCTGGAAACGATACGTGAAAAGCAGAAAGAAGAATTCGTAAATCGGCCACATTTCCACTTCCCTAGAATCTTCGCTCATTTTACCAGAATTCTCCCGAATTTCCGTCACATCTGCAATCTTTCCGGCCAGTTCGTCAATTTCTACCAAATCCTGCGCGCTGTTCGAACCTTCTCCGGTATCTTTGAACTTCTTCACGCAAATCTCGATCAATTTCTCTCTCACCGTCGAATTTTCCACGATGGAAACCACCTTCGACCGTGTTTTCGCGACATCGATCGCGTCCTCCTCGTTGATTTCGAACTTTCTCAACGTCGATCGCAATTTCTCGTGGAAATTCATCGAATCTTCGGAGAAATGGGGCGACGGAACCAACAGAAGCTTCTTGATCTTCTTTCGAATTTTTCGAAATTTATCTACGTCGGTCAGGAGGTTCAGATACTTGCTCGAAAAGTTGGTGAATTCTTGTTGCGTCTTTCGATCGCATAATTTCCCGTCGAATAGCGCGAACAACTTCTTGAAGAATTTTACCAGCCATTTGTAGTGGACTTCCAGCGACGAAATGATCTCTCGCAGATCGAAAAATGTGCCTTGCGACTTGTCCACCAGCTCTATCGTTCCCAAATCGTGGAATCTAATGTACGATTTCAAACTGTCTCTTAATTCCACGTATTCTTTGTCGTTTATCGATAAATGCTCGTCGTGGAGGACGATGTCGATGATTTTTCCCGACTGCTCGATCAGTTCTGCGAACTTTAGTATCAGCGGCTCGTTCTTCAAGTTTGTCGATAGTCTTCCTGAATATAAGAAGTGAAGAAGATATTTGGAGAATATTTGGAGGATTTTAGGAATAAATTGTGTAATATACAGGGTGTCGTGTATGTAACTACTGTCCGTTCAAAATAAGAATAACCTCGCTCTCAGACCGGTTCTCGTCCGTTCTGCGCACAGACAGAGGGTAAGACGGAGAAAAACGTAGGCGGTTAAGTGGGGGGTTTGGACGTTCTAGCCCTGCCTTAGGCACGCCCCATGCGCGAAACGAGGTTATTCTTATCTTGAACGAAGAGTAGAGGTATTTGGCGGTGATAAATGGTGATTTTGCGTGACAAACTGTATCAGAAGTATAGAATGAAATTGTTTCATACGTTTACGAGAAAATTGAATTTGAAAACACGTCAGTTTACACGAAAATGGATTATCATTGTGCAACAAAAATTAAGTAAAAAATGTACTAATGTATTATTTGAACGAATGAATTTTTTTTAAAGCTAAGTATATAGCTGAATTCCTTGTTTAGGAACAAACAACCTTTACATTTCAACTATTTTTCTAAACCAAATAGTTTTCGAGATATTCTGCACCCCCAAATTTGAAGGCTATTTTCCCTCTTTCAACGTGGATTTCGACCCGTGAAGTAAGATACGTGTGAAATATTTTTCTAAAAATTATCACATCCTACACAAATTCCATCAAAATCAGCAATTTACACTTGGGGACTCTCCGTTTAGCAATTTTTTTCGATTCGTTATTATCCACGATTTTCAGTACATATACAAATGAATGTAAAATCTAGCGACCATAACTCGCTTTACCGTTTAAAAATTACATACCCTTTTCTCTACTGTACGTTTTGAAACTTTTCTTTCAGCGTTTGAAAAACGGTTAATTCAATTTGTAAATGGTAAAAAGCGACTTACGGGCCATCCGGTATAAGAAAAAAATGGAGGTATTTCCAGTAGCTCGATAAATTTTCGAATTTTAAAAATAAATTTCCAATAACCTTCCAACGAGACTGTTTTGAAAATACAATAAAGAATGCAACAAAGAACCCTTTGAGCAGTATGAGTGTGCATTTACCACAGTTCTCGCTATTTTAACGCATTACTATTAGTACTTGTAATCTGATTTTGAAAAATAGTGCAAAATATGCAGAAAACTTTGCACTACTCGAAAGTGCAAATGTGCGAGAAAATTCATTGTTAAAAAGAGTTAAGTGTAAAGAATTTTATTTTTGAAATCAAGTTGGAAAATATTTGAAAGAAAGAGGAGGAAATTGAATAATAGCAAAAGCTCCTTCGATTTGACTATTTTAGAACTTCTATATTGGTGAAACTTACCTGAACAAACAGCAGACGAGTATTCCTTTAGATCAATAATATCTTTCTTCTTCTGGAGGTTCTTCTCTGATTGACATTCAAGTGTCATCAATCGAAAATACATCGCGATGGTCAAATTATTGGATAAAGTTGTCGGTTCTAGTAGGCTCAATGGAACTTCTAAAGCTGATTTATTTCGGAACAAAAACTCCAAATTCTCAACTTCGCCACTCAGATATTCGTTTATCTCTGCGAGTTCGTTTAATTTATTTTTCGAAAACGTATCACAGCTCCACATTCGTCGTATCTGCAGGTCGTCCAGCGACGATCGT
Organism: Habropoda laboriosa; assembly: GCF_001263275.1. Lineage (NCBI taxonomy): Eukaryota > Metazoa > Arthropoda > Insecta > Hymenoptera > Apidae > Habropoda > Habropoda laboriosa. Next base: position 1,985,803 of record NW_017100181.1, on the reverse strand, counting down.
TCGTAAAAATCGAGCAAAAGGTGCTT
>NW_017100181.1:1983225-1985685 GCF_001263275.1 Habropoda laboriosa | reverse complement strand
TAGAATATTATATAAAAATATAGTCAAATATATATTATTACGTTTGCATATTTCACTTTTTAAACAATTCAGAGAATTTGAAGAAAGCTTTAAAAAAATTATCACACCAGCAAATGGTTAGTATAAAGTGAAAAATGATAATTTGAACATTTCAATATTGCAAACTCATATTTTATTCTTTTGTAAATTCAGAGTCGCGAAGTTAATATAAAATGCCGAATAATAAAGTGAAAACATTAGAATTGTTTCTTTACACATTTCTCAATTTTGCAATCTCAGAAGAATTTATATTAAAAATTACGTAAACAGTTTGCGTTACAAATGACATAACGAGTAAATTTGGGAACGAACACTGTAGAATTTCGACCTGTTTAAGTACATGTGACACTTTAACCCTTTGCAATTGAGTGAGAAGCGGCATTAAACAATCGTCACTTGGTGAATAATTAATCGAGACAGAGTAGCGGATCTATAGATCTCCATAAATTTCTTCACCATGGTGAAACAGAGATATAGAGTATAGTTTATTTCTTCGTTAGTTTGAAAAAATTTGGAAGAAGATCCGATTCACAACTTTCCTTACAGCAAAATCACCTCCGAGTGCAAAGGGTTAAAATTCCCATTTGTCATTGTCTCCTCACCTCAGCTTCTCCACTGCATACTTCAAAAGAAATCCCTGCTGTCTGATCACCGCTAGCCTCGCGTTCCTCCGGAGATCGCACATTCTCAAGGTTATGGCGTTGAGATCGTAAAGAACCTCAGCTCCTCCCTCGTTCTCCGCATACTCTGACAAAATTTCCTCGATCTTCCTTGATGCTTCCTTTCTCGATCTCCAGTCGAACGTCCCGCAAAGTTCACGATAAGAGTTCCTTAACGATCTTTCGAAAGTGAATCCCTTCAACATTTGCTGACTGGTGAACGACGCCACTTGCAGCATCTCGTTCAATTTGTACTGTTTGTCGTACAAGCTTTCGTGGATTTTTTCGATCAGTTTTTGATGATCTACACTTCTTATCCCACAACTGTTCAACAAAGACGCTACGTCTAATGGATTGCACGGGAGGACGTGGTGCGGGGTTGGTATGCTGATTTCTACACCCCTGTTTCGCATGGCTCTAGAGCAAGAAAGAGGAAAAAAAGAAAGTTTTTTTTAACTACCTCGGTAGTTTTGACGAAAAATAAACAATCGGGGCCGCGTTTGTACATTTGGAGGCCCCTAGGTCCTCTAAAAGAACGAATCTATTTCAGTTAATGAAATTCGTACACGTTTGTTTTAAAGTTTATTGAAAATAAAAGTCGACGTTTTTGTGAAAATTCATTTTAATAGATTATATTTGTAGTATCGGGGCCTCCATGCCCAAATAGGAAACCTCGAAGGGACAATAGAGAGGGAGTGGTTGGCGTAGCGCGCAAAGCCTCGGCTTGCTGAGCCGAAGGTCTCGGGTTCGATTCCCGTTTGGGTCCCTCAATATTTTTCCGTCGTCGGTTCCTACAAATGGGGGCTCGTTCGGGATGGAGGCATCTACGGCTGCACGAAGCCAGGAGATGTGCGATGAAAACATGTCGAGGGTTGCACGTCTCCCAAAAATGCGTTGTTTCGGCTGTGTGCCACTGTGTGGGGGAGTGTGCCCGAAAGTGTCGAGTTGTGTTGCACTGAGGACATTCGAGGGCGAATATCAGTTGAGGATGGCCGAGTGTAGTATCGGGGCCTCCATGCCCAAATAGGAAACCTCGAAGGGACAATAGAGAGGGAGTGGTTGGCGTAGTGCGCAAAGCCTCGGCTTGCTGAGCCGAAGGTCTCGGGTTCGATTCCTGTTGGATCCCTCAATATTTTTCCGTCGTCGGTTCCTACATATTTGTCTGTAGAAATTCCCGTCGATTTCGACCTATTGACGAATTGCGGACCCTCGTAAGTTTCGCGTTTCTCCGTTTTCCAAGGCTTCTTGTTTTTATATTACGAATTTAATGTTTGAGAATAAGTATTTTATCTTGCAACTATAGCCAGGCTGTTTTTTATATTGTTGTCTGTGAGGAGTAAGGTTTTAAATAATGTGGCCTTATAGAGAGCGAGGCTCTAGCTTGCGCCTTATGTAAATGCGGCCCTAAGTAGAATAGATTATTCTTTTATGAGTACAAATTAATTATAAATTCAAATATGTTGCTTCCTTTGTGACTGCAGAATAAATTTCAAATTCTATAGAAGCTTTCCTCCAAATAAATCTGTACCCAAAGGTTTAATAGTATTTTTACATAAGAATGTCTGTTTTTTATACTTGTTACTGCAAATGATAGAAAAGATAAAGAAATTTAATTTCTCAGCAAAGTCAAATAGTAATACTCTTCGAAGAAGTTCTGTTGTACGATAGGAATTGTGTGAAATAGTAAAATCTTTAAAAGATATGTTTTTTTCTCGAGAAAAAAGAATCAATGAAAATCCTACAAGAAAACTCGCTGTAATTT
>NW_017100181.1:1974777-1983185 GCF_001263275.1 Habropoda laboriosa | reverse complement strand
ACTGCTAATGAAATTGTAAAATTTTATAGTTAATTATAATAGAATTTTTATTGACACCTTAATTAAGGGAATAAGAAAATTGGATGCTTTTCCAATTTTCAACGAAGTAGAAAGTAGAATATCCCTTTAATAAAGTGGCAAGTATATATGTATACGTTTAGTATATGTGCGTTTGATCTTTAGGTGGAACTGAAAAGTGTTTAGGAGAGTGCAATAGAGTTCTTGTGTCAAAGAATATCTGCACCCATTACTTGAGATTAGAGCTGGAACAAAGCCATTCAAGGCTTTGGGTAGACGTGATTGCGGGTTTCCTCAAAGAGTTTGTGCAGGGTTGGTCAGAGTTGAAAGAGCCAGAGTATTACAAGCTACACTTGAAAAAAGGGTGCTGAGAATTAAAGTTTGAGAGAGAGAGAGAGGCTCTTTGTGAAGGTAAAAGCTTGGCAAATTTGTAATTTTTGTGACAATTACTATTGACTGTGAACAGTGGAATAAACCAAATGATACTTTAATATGATCTTGAGCTTGCCATTGAACTTATACTACACTATACACGCAGTAAAGACGTTAAATAAAATAAAATGAAAATCAATGAATATATTTACTTTCACATCAACTTGAGACTATGCTCCATTTTTCACTAACTGACAAAAAATTTTCCAGCTTTTTTCTCTGCTGAAAAATGAAGTTTACCACTGAAACAACGATATATGGTTACAAAAATTAATTTAAAATAAAAATAGGACTGATAACTTTAAAGCCAATCAAATATGGATCCTTCTACCTTTTATGTATTCAGGACGAAATCCACAAAATATCGGCGTTTATTGCGACCGGATGGTTCGATTTTGGAGTCATCGAATGGAGTCACTCCATTATTTTGTCATTTTCTACGAAAAGAAAATACATTTTCTGCCTCCCCTTCTTTCACACTTATGCTTCTGTTGCTCCTGTATTAAGTTTCTCTTGTTAGACTCTTTATTCTTTGTTTCCATGGAGTTCATTAGTATAGCGGATCACGATTTTTGCTTTACTGTTAGTAAAATTTAGCTTGGAGATAGGAAATTGTTATCAAATATTTAGTAAAGAAAGATGCTTTAAAGAGGCACGAGTTCTAACAGAAAAAGGTTAGTACCTACTTTAAGGTTTGCATTGGTCAACCCCATTTTTGCATTCCTTGCTTCGAGAAAGTCCACAAGCATATTTAATTTATGTAACAATTCTGTAAATATGTCAAGTTAAATTCCTACGAAAATTTTGTTTAAGTTCACGTTGTGTTTCTTTGATATGCTATGTTTCTCTGTCGTTATAACGCCAAGTTATTCTTTTGAATTTTTACAGAAATGACAAGTACAAAGTATCCTCCTGATGTTATAAAACAATCAAATAATACATTCATACAAAAGAATAATTTCACAAAAAAGTCTAGCCCATATTGCATTAGTTTGTATCGTTGACTCATCGGTGGGTCACGTCGTCAGATAGGAGCATCTCTCGATGACCCACCGGTGGGTCACGCTGAACGTATTAAACTACTGAAAAATATTTGAAATTACAAAGAACAGAATGGATCAATTAAAATTGACTTGGTGCCCTTTCATTACCTGGATATTTCTCCGTGACGAGGGTCCATAGCCAGGAATAATCTGAAGTTCTTATGCGCCTTCACAGTGAACACGTTTCCTCCTTGATCGACGCCTTTCTCGCCAATCGTTAGAGCACCGTTTGGTTCCAGCAGTCCGTTCAATCGGTCCAAAATTGCTGGACTGCAGAGATTCACCTGATCCAGTAGTAACCATGTGCCATTTTGCAGGCACTGAAAGGGAAAATGCGACTCTTTTATCGGTTTCCTATAAAACGCTGTGGTTTACTCGAGAAATCACCGGGAAGAATTGAAATCACCCGTTCTCAATTTTCGAATTTTTAATCCGACCAAATTATCGTCAGAGGGGAACATTTTATTCCCACGATTTGGAAATCGATAATTGAAAATGGCAGGGGAAGGTGATAAGGATCAAATTTTCAGATAGCGCTCAGTTCAATTGCAAAGAATTTCAATGTAAGGTGTTTTCGCTCTAAACGCACGATTTTTTAGCACGAGAAATAGTAATTAACCAAAATTTGCCTGTTTTAAGTGGATAACGATAACAAAAATTTTCGAAAACAGTTTGTTTTCATACTGAACTCAACGTCACCTGGAGTATTTTAAACAGTACCGTGTAATTTTTGTTCGTTTTATTGTACGGAACATTAAAACGAACTCAAAAACACATTACATAGTACCAAGTGTTAATTAAACTTAAGCTATTCACTTAATAATAACTTTTCAAAGATCAAATATTCCATAATTAATATATAATACCATAATCAAAATGTGACTATTTAAATGTTACACCTCTAGTATAATTGTATTAACTTATTTTCAGTAATAAATTCATAAGAATAGAAATTTCGAGTGGAACATAAGAAATAAAATTAACCGCAGAAACGAAGAAGGACACTCTGACTATGAAAGATAATTTCTAGTGGAAAAATGTGTGTCAAGATGAAAAATAAAGAATGTGACAAACGACTTTTATTTCCGATTCACTTACACTACGTTGTTTGTACACAAAATGCTAATACATATCTCAGGGGGATTATGAAAATGGCCGGCAATTTGTTCCACTTTCTTATACATGTACACTCTACCATTCCGAATCAAGATGATTGCGGGAAATGAATTTTTCGAATATATCACGGGCTAAAAGTATGAAATGAAATCTAACCGAAAGCAGAGAATATAGTTCAGCGAAGTGAACGAGATAATAATTCTAGATTTCTGAACGTTGCAGTAAGAACTTTATTCAAAGTTGAAACAACGAAGTGTTTTTCAAATTTTTTCACTCTTTTGTTTATATAGACTAGTTGTGTATAATAGAGACTTAACACTAGAATTACCAACTTAAAATTACAGAAATTATTAAGATGCTTATGTTCAAGGATATAGTGTCTTTTGTTGAAATAAAGGAATAATTACAAATACCAATTTATTTTGCATTAGTGATTCTAATTTCGAAGTTCTTTGTATAGTTTTATATAAACATACCAGAAGGGAAAAAATAGATCACGTTCAACTCTGGTTGTTCTTGTGTTAATGATAATAAAAAATGAGGATAAGGTGAGAGTCACAAGATCGTTTCATATTTTTAACAGTTACACAAAGAGGAAAAAAATTAAAAATATTACACAGAGTACATAGAAACAATGTGAACACTTATCAAGCTTTTTAGAGAAATAAAACTGGTAACACAATTTATTATATTAACAAATGTATTTTTTCTTCGAAGAGCCATTGCCAACACTTTTGCAAAGAAAAGAAAATCTTTTTTTTTTTAAGCACTCTGTATTATTTTTTCTTCACTGCTGTCTATATAATAGTATCTTACAATAGGACAATTTTTGTCATTTCTTTTCCTAGGAAAAGAAAAGAAAATTCCACACACAAGTGTTCATATTGTTTTTAAGCACGCGTTGTATTATTGTTTCTTCTCTGTCTCGTAATACGGAAGATTTTAGCGAAAATATAGAAAACAGGGTGAGTAAGTGAAATAGAAAGAAAACTCACCTTCACAAGCACACTGTCAACCCACTCGAATTTTCCGCCTGCGTTCAGGCATTTGTCTTTCTCCATGGCGATCGATAGATCGGTCAGTTTCTCCTCGATCTCCAGCAATTCCAATTCACAGGGAGCCTGAAGCGTTTTCATGGCCGTCACCAGTGTCGATAATTCCTCGGTTTTACGTAGAAACAGCTTCGTCTCCGTCGACATTGTCGTTTCCATTGTTTTCCCATCCCCTGGATTCAAATAAAAGATTCCGTAAACTGAGAACAATGTTGAAACGGTTCAAGAGAAAACGAAGGTTTATTTGCCCCGTGTTGAATTTCAAATCGACACGGCTATCGTTGTTATTTCAGACACGGGGCTGTCACTGTTGTGTTATTCATCGACGATGACTGTTACATCGCTGAATTAATGTAAGAATTGTCATTTTTGGAATGAAAGGAAGTTGCTTTCACTTGACGAAATTAGACGATGATACACACCCTGTCAATTTACGTTAACACGTTCAGGACAGCAGTGAAATTTTGGAAACACTCGCTTACGACCGGATGATTCGATTTTATTTCAGTGTTTATTATCATTAATACTTAATTTTTTTCAGTTTCCAAGCTTTTCAGCTTTCAAATATACGTGTTTTTTCATAGAATATTATAGAATAATGTGGGTCACGGGTATTACCGACTTTAACACTTTACCGACCGGTAGCCTATTAATCGCTTTTTTGCCGTCGACGCTTACCGACCGGTAGCCTATTAATCGCTTTTTTGCCGCCGACACTTACCGACCGGTAGCCTATTAATCGCTTTTTTGCCGTCGACGCTTACCGACCGGTAGCCTATTAATCGCTTTTTTGCCGCCGACACTTACCGACCGGTAGCCTATTAATCGCTTTTTTGCCGTCGACGCTTACCGACCGGTAGCCTATTAATCGCGTTTTTGCCGCCGACGCTTACCGACCGGTAGCCTATTAATTGGTCAAAGTTTGATTTAACATTTCTATATTTTCTAGAGCGCATATATTCCCGCGCGATAGCCTAGAGTCTAAATAGAGCCGGTGTCAGCGATGAATCTGTGGTCGACTGAGCGGTCGGAAGTGCGTAGGATGTTCAACCGGTATCGGTCGGTAAAGAATTAAGAAGCTTGCATTTTAGTCCCTCTCACTTAATGAAATTATTCCTATTAAGCAATTAAACCATGTGTTTGTCGCAACGTATATTTCGTGTCACTTAAATAGCGACACATATTTACACGCAATTAATTACACTAAAATTCCAACGGTTGAATAATTAAAAAAAAGTACATGGTGTTAAGAAAAAATGGAAAAACACATTCTTCTCCCCTTCTTTCCAAAAGAAAAATGTTGACAAAAACGACTCTTCGAAGAAAAAACAGATTTGTCAACAGGATATATCGTGTTATTAGTTCTGTTTCTTTAAAAATTATGTTAATTCCAATTAAGTGTTGACATCTTTTGTGAAGCACCTTGTACAAGAATCATTTGCATCAATTTAATTCTATCTTTTTAAAGGAACTTTCAGTGTCGCAAACTTTTCTCTAACTTCTCGCGCAAAAGTTAGCAAAGTAGTTTATGAAAATGATTACGAAGACTCGTTAAAAGAGTCTGGACACCTTAAATCCTGGAATAAACTATTACTTGGAAAGTAAAACGAAAACAGTGATTCATGATAGCCATTCCACTACGTAACTACGTAACCTGCGACGTTTAAAGACGTACTGTTTAAAAGTTACGAACCAAGAGCAACCTTAAATCCATGGCATGTAACTAGGGAATAAACTTACTCTTTACCAGCCACTTATCATACTACCGAGTGAAAAAATTCCAATTAATTTTCTTCGTTAATTGATAGAACCACCTTGGAAAAAGTTTGCAGTTATAAAAGTTTGGTAACTACTAGAAAAAAGCAGTACAGTATCATATTATTCGTATGTTTATCTAATATGTACTTTTTGCATAAACAAAATAAAAAGACTTTCTTTCCCAAAATGATAGAACCAGCTAATAATGCTACGATATTGGCAACAATCAGTTCAAATGTTTCAAGTTGTCTGTCAGTTGGAACTTAACAGAAAACAGTTACACCTTACATTTCTAAGTTATGAATCGTACGACGAAGTTCTATGTTATGACATTTAACGATAAAAGAATTTCTAACTTTTAAATTTAAATTTTACTCGTATTATATTAATAAATAAAAAATTTTAATTTACATTTTTGAAGAAGTGCATCATACAGATTTTATAAATGTTGTATGAAAAGTGTTAAGGTGACGATATAATCGGTAAAAATATACGTGCTCCTTGTACTACGAGATTCCAAACAGGATCATTTTTTTATTTACCTTAATTTTCTAATCGCTGTTTAAATTTAACTCACATTCGATAAGTGTCCTGATACTTACGAACGGGAGTGTACAAGCACAGATAGCTATCGATAGAAATAAATCTAGGGGGATGTTTCAGGAGTTATCTTTAACAGCATCAAGGATTTTCGCGCGTATTCCCCATGGGACAAATTCTCGAGCGGGGAAAGAAAAATTCGTCGAAATAGATAAGAGAACGTACCTGCAGATAAACGTCGAACATTTTCCAGGAGAGAATGATAATGGGCCACCTGGTCCAAAGTCTCTTTATTCAGTCTCATCCTCAGGATCCCGATCAACAATGTTTCCACGCGCTCCAACAGTTCCTCGAAATGTCGATCGTAATCTGTCTGTAACAAAAAGGGGAGGAAGATTCGTTTGGTTCTCAGTCCTCCTTTCACGCCTCTATTTCTTCTTCGCGAACGAACCGCTCGTCGTTTACTCTACTGAAATTAGGAGTGTAGAAAAGAGTGCTCGGTGAGACGAGTTACTGTCCCTGAGGGAACGTAAAGAAATTCGTCGAGAATCCATCGGAATAAATTGTTTGCAACTCTGTCTGAGTAATTTAAAGTGTTACAATTTAAATTCTTATATTTTTACCAGCGACAGAAATGCAAATATTTCTTTATCCTTAAATTAACCCCCTTTGTAGGCAATCTGGGTCGTTATTTTTGCTGGTAAAACTGTTCAACATTTGACTTAACGAATAATTGTGTAATATATAAGAGACCTTGACAAGTATCACAGAATTTCTTCAAATTTTTTCAAAGCCTGGAATAGTAGAAAAATTAAGCTTAGACATTAAGCTTAGAAAAAATATGTACGTTTGCCTATGGAGGGTTAAATCATACGATTAAAGGGAAATAAGCGATTTGAACCAGCTTAGATGCAAAGATTTCTCTATTTCGAGTGATGCACAATTTACGCTAATCGATGAATATGAAAATACGTGTATAAATGACACGTCGTGTTTCACGTGACCAGCAATAGTAACGGAAACTTTGAATCTTCCGATTCCTTTGTCTGTTGCAGATGAAAGGTTAGGCGGAAAGGAAGAAAACCGTAATCGAGGTGGAGCACTTAGGTGGAAGCGGAGAAAATTAATGAAGGAAGCGAGGGAGCATTTTTTCAATTTAAGGGGAATAAAGGAAGAAAGCATTTTAAGTTAAGTACCTTAACTTCGAAAAACCGTGACCCACGTCAAGAGTTTGCATCTTGTTCCATTTCGTTTTTTGCTTTGTATTTGTAGAGTGAAACAGAAGATTTTATTTTCAATTGAAATTGTAGCAGGAAGAAAATAAAAAGTATTAAGAAATGTGCAAAATAAGAGTTTTTTTTTCAATTTCTCAATTAAATTGCCTATTTTCTTTTACCTAACTACCAAAAGGTAAATTGTAATCGTGTAATTTAATTTAGGAATAGAAAAATATTTGCATTTCTGTTGCTAGAATTCTACTTTCATAATCGCTTACGTTGCTTCAAAACGCTCATTTTCCTTCAATCTTACGATTGAATTTAAGAATATGGATTCATCGCTGAAAGCACAGTAGTTTACTAAAAAGTTCTTATTTCAGCAATGAATTATTTCGAAATAAGAAAAATTAGAAATATGCGTTTTTCCTTTATTTTGTCGAGAGTACAATCGACTGAATTTTTCCCCCACTTGTACAGTAAAAAATGAAGCTTTCGAGTAATTTTCTATTCCAGCAAGAAACAAATTCTGACTTTAATATCCCCCGTCTTTTAGAAACTCGCGTTATGTTTCTGTTTCCAAAACTGTTTGAAATTACTATACGTAGAATTATGCAGAAAAGATTCGTATAGAAGTAAGCTCGCATGAACGTGCACATAAATAATTTGAATCGTGTGTAACGTGTTATTTGAAAAGTCAAAGTCCGGCTGAGAAAAGGAAATGCAAAGTTATAAGTATTAAAATTCCAGATCGTTGGTTCACCGTACCAGAACGATAAATTTGCACGAAACGACGAGAAAGAGAAAACAGGAGGCCAGGGCATTTTAAGTTCTAATGTTGTTTTCGTTGCGCTCATTTCTCTCGTGTCCACTGAAAACGGGATAAACAAGTGAAACGCGAGAAAAAAGAGCGACAGTGGGGCAAAGGCGGGAAAACAGCTGTTCTACGTGAAAAAGCGAGGCGGTACGGGACATGGAAATGAAAGAATCAAGCAAAAATGTAGTAACAATGGGGAAAAAGAGTAGGCAAAGAAATTGGAATTTGCGATACCTCGTGAGAATGTAAACAGAAAGTTTGCTGTTAATCATAGCCGCAAGGTTCAAGCAAGTATTAATCATTCGTGTTCAAATTATAATATTAAACTTACTTCTGTCGGTAGAAGCAATTTTTATATAAATATTAATTTACAATAACATTCTTCTATAATAATATTTAAATTATACGGTATAATTTC
>NW_017100181.1:1970549-1974502 GCF_001263275.1 Habropoda laboriosa | reverse complement strand
AGCTATGAAAAATAGCTTTTGTCGTACGGAACACCAGCGTAAACGTTAAACGTCTTAGAACTCCGGTGATACTGAAGAAAACAGAACGTCGCCGGAATACGTTGCTCAGGGCTATAGTATTCATTTGTTTTTCCATCAATAGCGCAGTCAACTAACAGTATAAGCACAACTTCTCCCCTGTACCGTATAATTTACTGTGAAAAATAAGTGAAATATTATTATAAAATAATAACTTTTGTCAGTAGAAGTAATTTTCTATGGAATGATTTTTGCGTTTGCAAGTTAACAGCTGCAAGTTCGATACTTTCCAGAAGATAGAGAAAATTATCAAATTATTTGAATACGTAGTGAAAAATATTAGTATTTTATTTCACGAATTTTTCGTTTGTTTAAGATTGATAAGATTAATGTAATACGATACTTGACATGTTAGGTCCGATTATGAGGTTATATACAGTGTTGCGTAATATTTATTGGCCTGAGAAGTGCAATATTTCAAGCACTCTTTGCATGGTTATTGTATTTGTACAGATTTAACGATACCGTGAAGCTGCAATAGAGTACAATTAGCCTCGAGTTGAATCGATTTAAAAAGAACAAAAGGGATATCGCGGCGTGCAGGTGAATGGAGGAATCTGTAAATTTAATTAACTGCGCTGAGACCAATTATATTTCGATCTATTTGTGCCATGTATCATTCAAGAATATGGCTACGATCGATTTTATGTGATGACAGTTTGTGATGATATCAACGATAAGAAAGATTATACTGCTGTTACGATTGTTTAAATTACTTTTTACGTCTATATCAATAAGTAGATAAACAGGAATTTCCTTGAAATTTTCCAAGATTCAAGTGTCGAAGCCATTCATTTGGAAAAAAAAAGAACATAATCCCATTGAAATTGAACATTTTTATTTGAAAGAATTTTCGAATTTTTATGTACGCAGAATTAATACGCTCTTGTAATATACTGGCAAAAGTGTATCGAATGTTACAAAACTTATTTGAAATAAAAATGTATACAATTTCAGTGCAGTTATGTTTTTTCACTTCGTTTCAATTCAATGGTTTAATTCAAAATGAACTATTCGTAAATGAGCGAAGGCCAGAAAATTTGCTCGAAATGAACCTAACCTTAAAAGTGGCGGAAACTTTTACGATGACCTGATACAATTTATCAGACACCCTATATACCAGAGAAAAATTGGAATTTTCACTTCACCGTTTGCCCTACGGACCCTTGCTATAACTTTCTAATGAGAGGATCGTGTTATCGGTGTTGTTATGTGAAGAAAGGAATCCCCCTTGCTAAGATGGACGCCAGAAGATCCATATCAGCGAGGACATGATCGACTAACACGCATCAATCATCTTGATTCGACCTTTTGCGGATAATACTGACGAATACTCCTTCAAAAAGAAACTCCTCGTTTCCCAAGCTTTTCCTTTCTTATATCTACCCTCAGACCTTCGGAACAGTCGCTTCCATTTTGTCTTGACGTTCATTCCGGAGCAGCTGAAGTGTGTTTTGATCGATCGAAGTTTACTTTCCGCGATATTTTCTGTTAACAGACGATAGAAACTTCGTTCATAGTTATTTCCATAGGTTTGAATAATTATACGGGATTTGAATAAATTTCTAGCGTAAAATTTTGAGGTTAAGTGTGTTCTCACAAGGTAAAACAGAAAAGTTTGTCATGGGAACCTTTCGTCGATCGATCCTGATAACCTTTAAGCGATCCTAGTCACGAAAAGTTAGAAGTTTCAGTATTTGAAGAACAATTTTTGGGAATTCTCTTCGTTTTGGAGAAAAGAAGGCTAAATTGATATTGGAAATAATGTTTATTATTGGAAATGGTTGGCAATTGTTATTAGAAATTATTATTGAGCATAATAATTTCAGTTATGAATATTTACGTTTAAGGGACTGTTTATGTAACGATATTGTAAATTATTATTTACCGAACTTCACTGGTATCACTGTTAATGAAATTATAGTAAGTGAGATTGGAAATTTCTGAAATTACTATCGTTGTTCTAGTTGATAGATAAATTATAGTTAATTTAAACGGTATAATAGAAAATATTGACAATAAAATGGAATTCCAAAGGTGGAAAAAGTATCTCACAATTGGAGCAAAGAGAAGAACAGAAATTGTCTTTGCAAATCCGACAAATGTTTTACTTTCACAAAAATAAATATCTGTTTTTCATTCGTTTCCTTTTTTGCATTGAAATTTCGTCTGGAAGTTTGACTGAGAATGCAAATGAGAAAGGTACGTTGAATTTGTAATTAATGAGAAATAACAATTGGCGCGTATGAGCGTATATCGTGAAAACAATTTGTAAAACAGAGTACAGTGAGCGGATTGCAGTAATCTAGATTTATTATGGTGACACTTTACTCGAATCGTTGATACTACGAATATCAGCGAACGATTCCAGCGTGAAAATATTAACACTTGTTTCATGCGTTGCTAATAAATCTCGAACAATACTGCATCGCAATAAAATCTTTTACACTTCAATGCTTGTTCGTTGCAAATTCAAAATTCACGGAAAAAAAACTTCCGTCAATTTTCCTTGGAAAAAAGCAGAGAAAGAGACAAAGAAGATAACCGAAGCGATTAGAGAAATTGTAGAAAAAGTGGTGATAATATATAAATGGTAAAAGGAATTTATTTATTTTCGTGAAATGACAGAAGAAATATTGCAAATGAAAAATTCCTGTGAGCTAACAAATTTGGCCAAATTTCAAGTGAAAATTTTCCGTTCAATCAGCGTGACAAGAAGTGGGAATAGAGGAAATTTATGGAAAATTCGTGGTCTAATTTGCCTCATAAAAAATTCGAGAAGAGAAAAATTCAAGCAATTATAGTAGAAAAAGTGGATACAGCGATGAAACAGCGAAAGGAGTTTATTTACTTTGATAACACTATTTGGTAACGCACGTCGCTTGAAAACTGCTTCGATAAGCAAATAGAAAATTTACACACTGCTGTTCTGTTTTCCTCTTGTTTTGCGTGGGCACTGTGGTCTCCTGCTAGATTTCTCAGTGTTTAACTTTTAAGCCCAGCCCCTCTGGCTGTATATCGGATTCATTTGAATAATTAACGCTGTGTTTAAGCCTGTTTCGTGTTCTGTGTCCCAAACAAACATAAAACTACCATGTTTCTTTTTTTATCCAGGTTAATGTTGTTCTACAAGTGTATTGCAATTTGTAGATCCTTCGCGAGAAGAAGAATTCTGAACTCTCTTTGCAAAAAGAATACATTGTAAAATTTCACTGTAACAAGTGAAGAATGGATAGAATTGATAAGCGGAAACAATATTGTCTTGTTAAGTACTGCATAAAAACAATTTTAGAAATTTGTGAAAACCAGGTGATTTTAAGAAGAAAACAAAAAACAGAAGAGAATGGCATTTATGAAAATATTAAACGGTCTGTTTTACGTGGCCCACCCTGTACGTATACTGAGGGGTTACTAAGAAAAAGTTAAAAATTAAACTTAGATATTTATTTTATTATCGTCCCTGACAAATAACGGTGGTTGAAATTTCTTATTTTAGAATTTGATATTTTCATTATGTTGTTTTGCCTGTATCTCCTGAAAAATTGTATAATTTGGCGTTATTGTCCTACTTTACACACAGTCAGTTTTAGTGTTGAAAACTTACTCTCTTGAATCAAGCTTTATTTAGTACGAATTGTAAAATATTCTCCAAAGCAGCTCATTAAACGTGGATTAATCGGAACAAATCTGACGAAGGGCAGAAAATTTTATTTCTACATTTAGTTTCGGTTCGCCATATTTTTTCGATAACTCTTTTAATCAAAATTCTCTCCTTTCGCTCTTCCTATTTAACCTACTTTTTTAGTATTCACGCAACAAATTTGAAAGTGAAAATTATAGAAAAGATTAAATTTACAAATATCGAATTATACAAT
>NW_017100181.1:1965618-1970414 GCF_001263275.1 Habropoda laboriosa | reverse complement strand
ATTTACAAAGCAATTAATCAATTATTACTCTAATTAATAAAGTACGGATGTTCGTGCGAATGTGTATTTTTATGGGAAATTGGTAATATGTAAAGTGAGACTTGGACAGAAATTTGTTTGGTTTTTAGAGAGTCTTAGCCGTATCCTATTTATTTTGCACATTTCATATACGTTTATCTCATTATTATACTACATATTATGTATTATTCGCGTGTGTATTAATTTTCATTGATAAACGTCATCAATTAACTACAACGAAAATAGAAAAACTGCCTAAATGACAAAGATACCAAATAACGTCTAAATAACAAAGATTCCATTACAATTAACAAATTAAATTCCACCGATATTTTCGGTCAAATTTAATTAACCCAACATTACAAATTCAGAATTTGTGCCCCCCCTTTTTTTTTTTTGGTCTCATTATACGAGGTCCTATACACTTAATACACATCCCGCATATTTTTTTCTGCATATGCTGTTATATTTCTGCGTATTTTCGTATGCGTAAGCATCTGCAGTTTACCAATGAACATTCAAACAAAACCGTTCCAAACTGGCGTATTTTCGAATGAAAATAATTCCAAGCTATTTCAATTTTGTTCAATAAATCAACGTCACATCCGCGTGTGTCTCCGTGACACAGAAAAAAAGAAAGAAAAGAAGACTATTCCCATTAAAACGAGTAATCCTACTTATTATTCTGCGCGCATTCCCCTGAAACCTTTTTCGGCAACGCTCGTCGTCCCCGGTACGTCATAGATTTTACGAAAATTGCTTTCGAAGGAATTTCCCTTCGTGAAAGTTCCAACTACGCTGGAATCCCACGGGAACAGACTATGAATCAGAAATCGCGCGTCAGGAGACAAAGTAAACATCGTGTCGAAAGGCACAAATGGAACTGTGGAGTTCCGATTCCCGCGAAAATCTCGCGGAAACTGTGTTAACTCTTTGCTACCGGAACGAGCTTTGGCGATCTTTCACATTTCCGACTCCTTAAATTTTTCATTAATTCGTACAAATTTTATGTAACCAAACTCAGTGGAATTTCTTTATTTTTCTTAATTTTTAAATACTGAGTCTCAAACGTAAACTGTAATGTTTGCTAAAAATGTAAAATATAAATTTCTTTTTTTTTTTTGAGATATTGACTCAAACGAAAATGAAGGAAAAATTGATCAAGTGTAAGAAATGCGAGATTCCGGCGGCGAAGTGGTGGCCTGGACTTTGTCAACCAGGAAGAGAAAGCGCGCGGGTACCTGAGGGTCCCATAAACTAAGCCATTTCCCCGGAAAGTCGAACGAGGGGGCTCCAACGGTTTTTCGGAGCAACGCGGAATACGACGCGGAGAGGACACTCTGGATATAGCCGTCGAGCGAGACGGACACCGGAGCACTTAGCAGTCGCTTAGAGTTTAATACATTTTTGGATACCACCCTATCCTGTGTTAAATTCATTTAAGTTGTGCTTACGCAAGTTTCAAAGGGTTAAGGCGTAACCTCGAAAGAAAATTCTGAAAAATTTTTTGGAGATGATAAATTCTAACTTGTTTCTTATTTACATTTAGAGACTCTTCCTTGTTAGTCTATCAGGCGTTACAGTTTTTATACCACTGTACTCGAAAGGGTTAACAAGCAACATATCTTTTCGACAAAAATAAGAGAAATATACCGAGCTAGAGTTATCAGGCTAGAGTTGTTCCGTTGATTCAGGATCGACAGAAGGAGCGAACAGTGTGCATGCGTGAATGACATCGGATGTACGTCGTTGCGAAGGTTTCACTCTCGTCGAAAATGTTTGATTAGAGGGGGACGAGTACATTAGGCGCGATGATTGATGCTGTTTCGAAGGTACACGGACTGTCGTTGGTTTAATGTTAGCATGATGACGAGATCGATAAGCGTGTTGTGTAATGTAGGTACCGTAAAATGATGAATGCGATGGAGCATTGAAGAAAGTTGAACAGTGGATCATTTTGTGAGAAGTTAAGATTGCCAGAGAATGAAGGAGTGAAAGAGAGTGAGGTGGAGAATGGAAAATATTATGGTAAAATAGGCCACTTAATTACATATCTTTTCTAAATTATCGTGGTAATTTTCAGAAAATTTTTATACGTAATTTAAATGGTTATGGATTTTAGAAGATTGGCTAGAGTATTGTAATATTGATAAATATGATAAATCTGTACCTTGTAGGCAGACTGACCCAAGTTCTGCATTGTAACTTTACAGTAGAACAAAAAGACACCAGAGATTTCACAGAAAAAAGCATTATACTTGGAGTAGTTCCAACAATTAGATCTTTTTTATTTATTACGCAACGTAGATAGGTCCCTATGGCTTTATAAAGTAAAGAAAGAGCAGTAAAACGGTGTACATAACTTAATTTTGAAGAACAACAAAAGGAGTCTGACTCTAATATGCACTACCGGCCAAAAATTTGGAATCACCTGCCAATTTACATCAATATTGAATCCGCTACTAATTCTTTATTGATTCGAAACTAATGTTGTGGAGATCAATAGCACTTTACCTCGTTTCAATTGATTCGAATGATAAAAAATTCGTTAAAAAATTATTATAAATGCAAACTTTTTTTTTTAAGAATTTTGGTGCAACTTGCACAGTGATTCCAAACATTTGGCCGGTAGTGTATAGAATGCATAAATTTCATATCCTCCGTGATAATTTTGCAGTAGAGTGACAAAAATAAACAGAAGAAAAAGATGATCTGAAATTGTGCGTGTATAAAAGAAATTTGGAATATCTTAGTGACTGTAAAAATCACTTGATAATTACAAAGTGTGAAATGAAAAGAAAAATTCTTTACTTAATATGGTTTAGGAGTAAACAAGTACATTAATTTCGAGAGAACAGAATTTGTTACAATTTTCACGAACGATTTATAAAAATTGTTTGGAAACAACGAGAGTGTATAAAAAGTGAAGAAAATTTCCTCGAATTTTCAATATCTCGAAAATTGCTATTTTGTAAATTTCGTCGAAGAAGTAACGAATGTCGCGAGCAAAGGTTCATACATAACGCAGAAATTGACAGCTAGGTGGAAGCTTGTGATGCTTAACGAGAATACGACCTTTAAGGACCGTTCTGGTGGCGCCGCGGACTTAACGATTTGGCGAATGCGCCTTTAGCAGTAGGTGAATGGGTCAACGAAATTGTACAGGGTGATCCAATGTTAAATCGTGGGATTATTTTCACTTTTATTCGCAAAGTACATCGTTGTTGCGTGAATTTTTTGCGATCTGAAACACGATTTATTCCAATTAATTGATTCCGTTTGTTGTGAAAGTAGTGTAAGCCCCTTTTTCCTTAGAGATATTTAAGGATTTGCATTTTCGTCGATCCAAAAGTACCGATTAAGTCTATCAAGTTTGCCCATGTTTTTGTTATATAAATTTAAATATATGTAAATTCATTATACAAATGATTTTTATAATTTTCTACACAAATTATCATAATAGTCACGTTTCAAATTATCATAATTATTGAAATGCATAAATCGTTAAATTTCCATTATTTCAATTTCAATGTTTTTGTCTGGTTTTGTTGTTTATAAATAAGAACAAGAAAGAAAATGTTAGTGTTTAATTTCAATATTTAGTTACTTATTGTTAAATTGCATTATGCTTAAAAGTTTAACATGAAATTGTTTTGAAGTATTCGTGATACACAGAAGTGTATATAAGGCAATAACTGCATCATGTTCGGGTGCAGAGATTAGGATTAAATTTGTTTTTCATAAATTTGTAGATTTTCGTATTGCACGCCGAGTTCAATTGTAAAATGCTACAGTTTTGCTCCTTAGCTATGGACTGGCACCACTTTCATACTAAACGATTACCCAATGTCATTTACCAACGAACTTTCAATTGATCGAAGTATATGAATATTTTCAAGTATAAACTATAAATTGTCTATAAATTACATGCAAATTATCTTGCTCAATTTTTTATCCAAAAACGAACTTACACCATTTTCACACTAAACGGTACATATGAGTCGTTCAAGAGTTATCTGAGTTGTCATAGCGTTGAACGTTGTGTCAAATTATCCTTCAAAGTGTCTAAAGTCAAAAATCTCAAAAATTTGAATTTATCATTTATTTTGTGTTGCGTTGATCTTTTCATAAAAAAAGAGTTATAGGTATTATAAGAGCAAGTATTTCGTGAAATATTTTATTGCACAATGAAACAATATTTTTTAATACATCCAAAGGGAAAATTCTAAATATCTCGAAACGAAAAATATACGACTTAGGTCACTTTCATAATTACCATAAACTATTATACGAAAATCATTTAACAATGCAGATTCTACAAAGTTGAACGGAAATCATCGAAAGATATTCGTGAAATTTCGTGGAAGCTCCTCCTCGTTCGACATCAGACGTGATTCTGTCACGTTATCTGAATAAAAGATTCCATTGAAAATGGATCGCCGGTAACAGCCCTATAAAGTGGCTCGTTCACCGCATCTGCCGCTTTTAATTCTTTTCCTCGCGGTGAATCCCGCGGGGCAATGTTTCTGAAGCATCTAAAATGCAAGAAAACGCGCGCCAGCGTGTCATGGTGGCCGCCATTAAACCGGATATTACCCTGAGGACGCGTCAATCGTTTATCGAGTAAGTAAAGAGCGGCAGTGAAGTCACTGGATATCAGTTTTGAATAGCTTATAACAACACTGGGTGTCCGGTAAACGCCGTAAACATAATACAATCGATTACTTTCGAAACAAAATATGCAAAACTAACCGATTCAATTGCTTCGAGACGAAAAA
>NW_017100181.1:1955489-1965601 GCF_001263275.1 Habropoda laboriosa | reverse complement strand
AAAAATGAAACTGAAAATATTAGAATCTTAAATCTTCATGGACTTCGAATCGAGCCACGAAAAAGCTAACCGGCAAATTCTCGAGATATCACCTGTACCGAAATGCAATCACTTGATAAATCAAATTGTTTCCTATTCGAAAGGCTGAGCTCGTTATATCGAGCACTCCATTAAAGTGAAGTTAAAACAATAGAAGCAATAATGAACTCGTTATCCAGGAATTAATCGTCAACTGGACCGTCGCGTTTTGAGGTTAGAAAAGTTCGCGAGCGTTAACGAGGGGATTTCCAAGCCAGCTCAATAGAGGACGACGTTAACTCTGTCCTTTGGAGTTATTTTAATGGCAAATTCTTTATTTTTCATTTCCTTCGCGCGGCATTCAGGGGCCTTTTACGCCTTAACGAGAACGAGGCAGGCTTTCAATCTTACCGGTGCGAGAAGACGAATTGAAAAGAGCGAAATATTGTCGTGGTTTCTTATTAGTTGCGCACTGACCATAATTTCCTGTCTTTTTTTAAGCCGCGGTACCGAATTTCTCTGACATTCGAAGAAAATTCGTGGATGCTCGAGGGAAACACGAGCACTAGACCGGTTCGATATCGTATTTTTTAAACAATTTCCTTTGAATATTACAGCGTCGTTATTGTTCCCATTTAACTTAATAATTATTAGACATAGTTCGAAAGCTGCGAGCAAATCGAATATTCCGTTTCTCAAAATCGACACAATAATTAAGAGAAAAAGTGGCAAATTTCGTGAATCATTTGAGACTGTCGATTCGTTCGATTTCTCCAGAGAAATCGAATACCATTCGGTACTGACAAAGTGGCAACAGAATAGCTGAGCAGCATTTTATAAATCAAAGGAGTATTTTCACACTGCAGCAATACAACAGCGAGAGATTATTTTATATGTAAAAAGTGAATTTTGAATTCTTGTCGCTGATGCTTTCAAATACAGTAAATTCTCCCCAAATGTCAGAGAATTGGCCTGCCGTTTGACTGACACTTGTAGAATCGGCCCTACATTTGACTGACACTTGTAGAATCGGCCCTACATTTGACTGACACTTGTAGAATCGGCCCTACATTTGACTGACACTTGTAGAATCGGCCCTACATTTGACTGACACTTGTAGAATCGGCCCTACATTTGACTGACACTTGTAGAATCGGCCCTACATTTGACTGACACTTGTAGAATCGGCCCTACATTTGACTGACACTTGTAGAATCGGCCCTACATTTGACCGACACTTGTAGAATCGGCCCTACATTTGACCGACACTTGTAGAATCGGCCCTACATTTGACCGACACTTGTAGAATTGGCCTTACAATTTTTTTTTTTACGTAGAGGTAGGCCGACATTCAATTAATTACTCAATAAGTATTAATAAGTAAATGTTGTTCAAATTATATCGTGTTTGATCTCATTTTCATCAGAAAAATCTCACCAACATGTTAAAAAAAATTTCAGATGAAAAAAAGTAAAATTAAAGAAATTATATTTTTCTATTATGAATTGTCGAGCCGTGAAATCTCGTAAAAGAAACCGAGTGGTGACTGACAGCGAGCGAGATAACATAGGCGCAGCAATGACGCAGCCTAGTCGTAGGACCATCTATACTGACACTTGTAGAATCCAAACTGACTGACACTTGTAGAGAATTTACTGTAAATGGTAAAGTTATAAGAAGTGATATTGCATAGTCGTTCATATAGGGTTCTTTTTTTTTAAAGAAGCAGTATAATATCAGAAAATAAGTTTGCGTGTAACGAAATATACTTTTGCTTGTAAGAAAATCGAATTGGAGTTTGTTGAATATCGAGTTAAAATAACAAAGTAGAATATCAACGTGTGATGTGTTTCCTGAAGACCACCCGGTAGATACACAGCGTATAGATTGCCGCTTATTTCATTCGTCTTTTTGTTTATGTCGACGGTGTCGTTTATGGTTAAAAATGTATTATGACAAAGTTGTTTACGAATAAACAGACAACATAGCATAACTTTCAACAGTTGAATATTGTGTAGAGATTAGGTACGAAGATAATGAATATTTCTGTCTTTACTAAAATTATAAGCTTGAGTCTATAAGATGAAAGATTTATAAAAAAAAAAGAAGGTTTACTTACGCACTTTTAAAAAGGTCATAAATTATAGTGTGTACAGTATGAAAAAATATCATCTTATTGTATTACCTTAAATGAATAGTATAATCAATATAAAACACAATTCAAACGAATATAGATAATACAAAAATTGATCATGTTTCTAAACGAACGTTTCATATTTCAATTTGGATTATAATAATTTTAGGAAAATAGAAATTTAGCGTTTAGTGTGTCAAAAACTATTTGGGTGGAAATTTTGTAAAATATTTAATGTATTAGGTTGCCCGGAAATAAATTGCGGTTTCTGTACGTGAGATTTCAAGACGTGTAGTTTTGCTTAGAATGAATTTATTTAATCGAAATAATTTCCATTAGATTCTACACACTTTTTCCAACGTTTTACAAGAATTCCTATTCCATTACAATAAAAATCAGGAGTTCTAGAATTAATAAATTCCACGAAGGTATTTACAGCATCCTCTTTATTGCGGAAGATTTTTCCTCGCGAAAAGTTATCGAAATGTTTAAAAAAATAGCAATCTGTAGGGGATAAGTCGGGGGAATAAGGAGGGTGTTTTAATGTTTCATAACCCAATTCGTGTATCTCTCGAATCGTGAATTGTGATACGTGCGGGCGGGCGTTATCGCGTAGGAGTATTGGCCCCTTACGATTTACCAAACTTGGTTGTTCAACAAATAACTTTATGCATTATAATCATTAGTTGTGGTTTCACCGAATTTGTGTGGTTGTGGTTTCACGATTGATATTGCGGGCAGTTTACGCGGCTCTACGTCCTAATTTAAATTCATATAAAAATATGGTACGAATTTGCTTTCTTGTCCATTGTTACGTTTCTAAGTTATACTCAGAACAAATGACGGTAAAAAAGAAAAGTGTATCGCTTGTATGATAGAACGACGTCTACGCGTTCAAATGGTATATTACTTAATAAACATAAATTTAAAAAGTACAGAAAAGCCCTAAATATGGCATAACAGAAAACCGCAATTTATTTCCGGACAACCTAATAAATACGATTAACTTATTTTTACACATTTGTGTTTCGATTTCATTTCTTTCAGCTTATTTCTGTCTTATTTATATTTATTTGTATAGTTTATGTTTACGACAAATTGTTTACTAAATAAGTCGAGCTTGAGAAGAGAATTCTACGTTACACAATTAAAGTTCAGATTAGAAACAAGAATGAAATGGAGGTTGGTGGACAAGTTACATCGTAGAAATGGAAGATACTTTCTTACAATAGCAAGAAGCACAATAGGAATCGAAGACGATGAATCAGCTTGACAAATTTTCTCGCGTGAACAAAGTGAGTGCTGTTGACGCAGAACTGTCTGCCAAGAATGGAGTTTTGGTGACTTATTATATAGACATTCGATTATTTTACGAAATAAGAATAGACCGAACTCGCATTCAGCACATAAAGTAAACTTTTCTTTCAACTAGAATCGACGAGTAAAGTTTCATTTTTCATTATTGCATTATATCTTCCATGAAAGTTTCGTTAAAATGAAGAATTCTTAGAAAAATTGATAACAAAGAACATTCTCAGCGAAGATGATTAATAACTTTTCAATAATATTACGTACTTCGTACGGTTTCTTCGTTTCGTATAAATTATTTATTCCCTTTTCAATTTCACCAATGGGAACTCTAATAAATGCTTTCTTACAATTTCAGTCGTTCTTTCGAAAAGCATTTGCATTTCATTCACGCTACAGTTTCAAAGAATCGCCGAAATGAAAGATTCATCAAGAGGCATTCAATCATAAATAAATGCGTCAATTAATTTTTTTACGAACGCCACTGCGTCCTAATGAATCTTTCATTTCTGTAATTATTCGAAACTGTAATGAGTAACTTGAAAAACTCGACGCGTATATCACGGTCACGATGAAAACTGTTATTAAGATTGCATCGCGTAAAAAATTGGATATTCAAACAAATCCGATGGAATATTTTAATATTTCCCACAATTGTTAAAAATATTTTCTAAAAAATTCATCGAACAATATTGTTAACTTTAGCAGATAATTTTATCAATATAAATCTAATCATTTAGTTCATTCATTAATCATTTTTTATACAGTGGCATACTGAGGTTACAGAATTATTATTTCATATTTTCCACTACTTACAATATTTCAATAAACATATTCGAAATATATACGAATCACACAATTGTTAGAAATATTAACCAAAAAAAAAAATTTGTCGATTTTTAGAGCAATCATATTCCAGATACACGAACTACAGAATTTATTAAAAAAATTCGCGACTTAAAGCAACACTTTGACAGATACATTGAAAATGTACGAATGACAGAAAATCCAATATATCAGGGTGGAAGAGATAATTTGACAAATTGCTCGAGTCTAATTCCCCTTCGATCGAATAAATTACACAAACGCCCCGATGAAACTCCGGGAAAACAAGGGGTGAGGGTAAATAGCGAAGAATAAACGTCGGATAATCGTGGATCCTGCGGATCGGAACAAATTAAGAAGGAATGTTGTCTCGCAGCTATAGATAAAAGAGATGCGGTTTCCGCAGTGCCGTAGAAAATCAATCGTTGAGAGCGTAAAGAACCTGGTGGGATATATCGCGTATTTTCGCCGGGAGAGGATATCTCATATTCCACGAGCGAAACGGCCACGTTAAACGTGTCAAATTATTAACACGCGCGTCTCGTCAATTTCCGTTTTGACGAGCGTGATTGAATTTTCAGAAAATTGCTCATTAGGCGAACTTTGGTCTCCCCATTAGAGTTGAGCGTCGAAAGTTAATCGTTTTCGATGCTCATTCCGATGTTCACGAGTGCTAATGAAGATCATAAACTGTAATTTCGTTAAGTGTAGCTGGCGGTACGCGAATGAATTATGGAACAGGCCTGGCCTTCGTTATTCATTTTTAATTCAGCCGAAGTTTCTGGTCACTTCGAAACCAACTGACGCGATCAACTGCTGTGAAACTGATAATTAGAGTAATTGAAGATTTTTCATGGAGAGAGGCTTTAAGTGGCAAATAATAGAAATTTCGAGAAAACAATTCTTCGGTTGGTAAAATATATTTGGGATATTCGATGGTGCTTAATTTCGTTGAAACTCGACGATTTATCTTATTGGGAAAATAATTTTGTGTTTTTTATTTTCTTATGAAAAAGGCGAGGAACTCTTCACTCGCTAGGGTACAAGAAACTCTTCGTTTGCTTCGTGAGACCGTGTGTTTATTAATAATTACCCTTTCATTTTGTTTAGAAACGTTGCGATACTTTCATGTTTCGATAAGGAATACATTTTTATGGAACTTATGTAATTTACAGATTATTGATAATTTTTTTCTTCATAAAATTGCTTTAGAATTTCATTATTAACCCTTTGGGCTCCTTTGTCGAGTGTGACTCGGCATCCTTGGATGAGCAATAGGTACGCATATATACGACCCTTAATGCTATTTTCAATATAATTAGTAAAACAAATTGTTTAAATTGCTTCCTATCAACCAAATGTCTTTTAAAGTGCATTTCAAATAAAATTCTTAAAATAATGAGTTATCGAAAAGAAAATTAAAAAAAAAATTTGGAGTTCAAAGGGTTAAATTGATTTCAATAAAAACAGTTACAATTTTCGAGAAGATTATGATAAATCAGAAAACAAAGTGGTGCAAGGGTATCTTTTTAAAAACAAACTATTCTATGTTACGTTTTGCAAAATACAACAATTAGTACAATTTGATGAAAAAATGATAAACTATTTCATAGCCACGTGCTGTACAAATGAACCATACTCTCTCGAAGTTCTCGTTACTTTTTCCATAAGCAAATGACAGAAACACAGAATTATTTTGACAATAAGATAAATCGAAGTTTCAGCGAAATTCACTATAATCGAATATTCGAAATGATCGTGTTTACGTATTGTTTTTAGGAATTAACGTAACATCGTGCAACGCGATTAATATTCCGTTTGCAATTTGGCAAAAAACATCGAAGAGGGGGGAAAAAAAGGAGAAAACTTGCGATGCGTAAAATTGAAAAACGGCCAAACGGAAACGAACGCTCGAGAATTCGATTTCCTTCGAAGTGAAAATTAATTAATTCCTGGCTGCCGTTCCAACGTGCAACGAGGTCTCCTTTTTTGTTCTCCAAAAGCAAAGAGAGAGTTCGATCGTTTCGATAATTCACGTTAATCGGTGTGTCATTCGACTTTTCGTAAAAAGTTAGTGTCTTTTTTTTAATCCGATAATATGTTGCCTCAAAGTCGCACGTTTTATCGTCGCTTTATTTTACCTTGCTCTTGCGATTATTTTGAATGGGACCGTGTTCTCAGGCTCTGCGTAAACATTATCAACGAAAGATGACATAATTTCAGAAAATAAATGAAAAATAAATAAAACTGATATTTTCTAATACTTCAAATTTTACGTTTCTCTCCTCTTTTTTTTTTTTATTCTAATAGTTTGTTAGATGTAATAAAATTCAAATCTACTCAGTTCAGTGGGTAATTATTAAGCTGTACGCGATTAACTAATGTTTTAACATTTACGAGCGACATATCTGATTCGAAGAATGTTCGAAAGTATGCGAAACATTTTTCAATATTAATCGATCAATTTTCTTTTCACGAGAAAAAATGAATATTTTAATTCTAATTTATTTGAAATATTTCAACTAAAGTCTGCTTTACAATCTTTAAGAATTAAAATAAATGTTTTAATTCTTACAAAATAAATATTCTCATTCTTGATTTATATTTTTGTATTAACGTAATATTTTCTTGTACAATTCCTGATTTATGTCCAGTCGAGAAAGTAATTCTGCTTTACATTGTTCGAGAAAAAGGCACGTGGTAAAATAAAATCGTGTCTGAATAATATTTCTCCCTTTAGATATTTCAAACTCAAACCTAACTCGTGACGCAGCGTACCAAAAATTATTGGCATAGTACACGCAACCTATCGGTATAAATAACCGAAAGGAAACTATGTCGATTTTTTATTCTTCATCATCCGTATTTCATCTCTATCATTCTACTTCCTCGTGAAAGCAAACTTGTTCAAGAAAATACTTTCACAAACTTTCGATTACTTTTCGATCTGATTAAAATTTGCGCTTGTTTGGACTATTTTTGAGGTCTGAAATATCTAACGCCACCATTTTGTTTATGTTATTTGGAAAAATAATGAAAATAATAATAAATCAAAAATGCTTGGAAACACAATTTGAAGAAGAAGAAATATAACACTTAAAGATATTATAATTTTTATAACACTGAAAGAAGTGAATGTAACATTTTTTCGTCACCAGTTTTTAGGATCAATAGGAAAAATAGAATTTCATCGTTTGTATTATAAAATTTCATTAAATAGATTGATTTATTTAATATCTACTATTTTAGAAAGATTAATTTCCAGAGGAATATTAATTTTGACAATTTAATCAAGCATTAGAATGAATAAATTCATTTCGATCGATGGATCGTTCATTTTTAGAAGTACCTTTAATTTTGTCGTACTGAGATTCTGTCATGGCGAAATAGTACAACAGAGTTAAACTCTATAAAGATGAATTGTAAAAGTAACTTGTAATTATTATAATTGATGTCACCTTATGAATTTTCAATTCTTATGCTGAGATCCATCAATGAGATTTCAGTGGTTTGAAGGTTACGAAACAATGTAGACAGAAACTAAGAAATTTCAGTTCTTCTTGAAATGTCATAAAAATTCAGCAGAACGATTGATAAATTTCCAATGCTTCGAGAGTTTCACAGATTCGCAAAAATATTAAGTAACACTGTAAAGTAGAAGAACAAAAATCGTAGGATTCCGTTGCATTCGCAAACTTTTATTCGAACATTCGGTCGTTTTCTTCGATCGTTCTTTTAACTCGCGACGTTAGCATTATTTTTGGTTTTACCAGATCGATACGAAAATATATTGATACCACTCTTATCGCAGTGTGCAGTTGTCTAGAAAGTTTGGTCTAGTTCAGTTAAGTCTCTATTTGCTGCCACGTAGATACAGGGTGATTCACTTAACTTGGCGACTTGAAATTACGCCTAAATACGAGCTGCACGAAAAAATGTACGAAGGGAAGTTGCGTGATTCCAAGGGGCACGTACCATAAAATAGTTAACCTTTCCTGCATTGTTTACACAGCAGGAAGTTTTTGAACATCCAATATTTCTTTACGGAAATTAAAAAGGCATTAAACAATGAATAAATAAGTAATTTAATAATAAGTACATATTTAGTTTAGTAATTAAATCAATAAGTAATTTACTATTTCGTTACTATCAATTGCAACAAAATTAAAAACTCTGACGTACGGAACTGAAAATGATGGAAATGATAGAAAATGATAAATTTTCACGCAACATTCACGAAATCTGTACGATCCATTTTATTTAAAAATTCTTTAGTCACTAAATGTCGTAACACAGAATTCGAGCAATACGATTCACAATTTAGAAGTGTACATACAATTGACGAAGAATCTTATTTTATGTAATTTTTCTACTTGTTATACAGCACGAACATAATAGGTGTCCTAATACTTACGAACGACAGTGTACGATACTGCGGTGAACATCGAAGAGAATACATCTCATTCCCTTATCTCTGTAGTTGCATCGTATAATTCGTAGTTTAAGTTGCATACACGTGGCCATAATTTGCTCTCTGAACGCAAGACGATCAATACGATTTTAATGTAAGATTAGTGCCAAGTTGCGTGTTCGAATGTACGAGAAAAAGGTTTATAGCAAATGGCAAGTACAGATACGCAAGAACCTTTAACTTCGACAATTGAAACAGATGGTTCAGCTGAAATTAGCGTTTTACCACATAAATTTATTCCCCTCGCTTCTTTACACGCTTTAATAATCCTCTCGTAATAATTCATTCACCAATTTCGAACTTTAAATACACGGTCCTTCTTTAATTGCTATTCGGACCAGGTCACCGATAAATTTCACACGCAAACGATCCAATTTCATTTCTCATTTCTCACTTTACACTTGTGTATCGCTCTCGAATTTTTCTTCCCTTTCCTTTTTCAACTTCTAGTATTGTACTTTAGTTAATACTATAACTAAAGTATTTAAGTGCTCCACCAACGCTGTCTACCTCGAATATCTTCGTTAATTCAAGTAACAGGTAACAAGAAATCGGTCGATGCGGAAAGAGTTGAAATTCGTGAAAAACTGGCGATTTTTGCCATCTTTAACCGTTTGTAACTCACAGCAACGTTAACCGATTTTGATGAAATTTGCAGCATGTATATACACGGAATAAATCTGCAAAACGTATCTTTTAAATTTTCATTACAGGCTCGGATAAAAAAGTTGTAAAAAGTGACCTTTACTATTTTCTTGGCGATTTCAACCAATTGCAATTTTCTCAACATTTTTTGTACAACTGATGCTTCTCAAAAAAAAAAAACTCAAGTCGTTTGGTCAAATTTAAAAAAAGTTATTCCGCTTTAAAGAGGGTACGAATACTTCTCTGACTGACAGTATGTAAATTAGATTCGTACGATTTCATTTTCAAGGTATTGCAATATTTTGGTCAGCAGTGTAACACTTATGTGAGAACAAGTGTAGATAAGGAAAAGCGATATTATTCATAGGTGAAAAATATCAATTCGACGATGATTATCGGAAATGAAAGGTTTACAAGTAATTTACACGACAAAATTACTTTAATGGTACAAGTGCTTATGCATCCTGTGATATGAGTTCCAGGAATGCTCGATGTCACGTTTACTACGTGATATCGACGATTTACGCTTCAGTTCTTGCACGTTATTTGCATTTGATGATACCTGGGCCTGTTCAGCTGCCAACCAAACACGATTTTCAGAGAAGTGTCCATCTATTTTGCTGAATAAACGTATCAGAGAGAATTTAGGACAAAATGATGGTCCATTTAATCTGATAAAACAACTTTTAACGTAAAATATAATCTTATTTT
>NW_017100181.1:1939926-1955462 GCF_001263275.1 Habropoda laboriosa | reverse complement strand
GAATTGATTAATTTTTTTACAATAATTATCACAACGAAATGAGATTATATTTTATATAGCAAGATATAAAACGTAATTAAGATAACTGTGACTTAAAACGCCAAGGTGGAGTTCTTATTTAATGATTATTTGAAATTTTAATGCTTCTTGAAATTTCAGGGTTTCGTTTGAATCTTTTGCGTGCGTTCCAAGAAATCCGTTTGGCTTTACTACATCTGTTTAGTTTTAGACCTAAGTGTCTCTGATACGCGATATAAGGCCCTTCGGTCCCAGGCAATTTTCGGGCGTTGCGTTGGAACGTTCATACAGTGCACTTGCTAGTGTCGTCGAAGTCACTCCGAAGATTGTTTAAAGTGCTTTATTTATAATAATGCTGTTACAAAATGACGTTGTGGTTCCTCAGATTTTTAACTTAAGACTTAACTTCCCTTGTTTGGGCCCAGTATTTATACGGGGCCCTACTGGAGGGGATGGACGCTGTGGAATGCGCGTGGGGTAGGGAAATTTCGGAGGAGGACTCGGAAAATCGCGGTATCGGGAAAAGCCATATTGGCGTCGGTCTGGAATGCAGGGAAGGTGTCCTAATGAATCGGGCGAATTTTTAAGGACAAGGGAAACCCATTCGCATACCACAGGTCGGGTGGCGCCTACCACGACACTAGCAAGTAGAAAAGCGAACCTTCCTTGTGTGTAATAAAGATTACAGTTTGAAATAAGAAATAATGAATTATTTAATAATCCACAAAACCCGTAATCCAATAGGAAAAAGAAAGAAAACAATAGAAAAGTGTAAGGGACTTTCGTGCCACCCTATATTAACTCATTGAACTTCGATAGAGTCGAGTACATTTACCCAAGTTCGCGCGAGGAATTTTTACCTTGAAACAGAGTGGATTCTAACGCAACGGTGGAAAGAACTGTCAATACTCGATGGTGCTTTTCTTGAAAAAGCACTCGAGATAAATGTTTTGGTAAAACAGTAGTTGCGTGTCGTGCAAACTGTAAACCTAACACGACCGATGTGTACACAAGGAAAGCTGTATTCTAGTAGATCTGAAGAGAAAATAACAAACCAATCTATTCTACCTAATAGTTACTTCAAATGAAAATTTATTCTTCCTAATGGTTACTTAAACTATTAATCGCACTGAATATGTGGTCTGTTCGAAAAGTAACGAGGCTGTTTGCTTCAAAAGGAAATACAAAAAACAAACGAACCACAGTGAACATTATTAAAGTATTCATTTTATGTATTAAACTTCTGCTTTAATCTTTCCACCTATTAAATATACGTGTTTTTTCCCCATAGAATATTGTAAAATAACGTGGTGACCCACTGGTGGGACATTTTGCCTCCCCTTCTTTCACACTTATGCTTCTGTTGCTTCTGTATTAAGTTTCTCTTGTTAGACTCTTTATTCTTTGTTTCCATGGAGTTCATTAGTATAGCGGATCACGATTTTTGCTTTACTGTTAGTAAAATTTAACTTGGAGATAGGGAATTGTTATAAAATATTTAGTAAAGAAAGAGGCTGTAAAGAGGCACGAGTTCTAACAGAAAAAGGTTAGTACCTACTTTAAGGTTTGCATTGGTCAACCCCATTTTTGCATTCCTTGCTTCGAGAAAGTCCACAAGCATATTTAATTTATGTAACAATTCTGTAAATATGTCAAGTTAAATTCCTACGAAAATTTTGTTTAAGTTCACGTTGTGTTTCTTTGATATGCTATGTTTCTCTGTCGTTATAACGCCAAGTTATTCTTTTGAATTTTTACAGAAATGACAAGTACAAAGTATCCTCCTGATGTTGTAAAACAATCAAATATACATTCATACAAAAGAATAATTTCACAAAAAGTCTAGCTCATATTGCATTAGTTTGTATCGTTACTTCAAACATTTCGCCTGCAGTGACCCAACAAGAGCATCACTCGATGACCCACTCGGTGGGTCACGCTAACCTGAACATGTTAAAAACATGTAACTTCTTGTAACTTCTAAATAAAATCATTATTTAACATATTATTCCTTATTTCTTATTTCGAAGGAAATTCGCCTAGAAGTGCATGTAATATATGACATCGGTAGATCCTCGGTGCCGCAGAACATACAAGCAAGGCGACTCTTGTTTTCCTGCACGCAGAATGCAGCTGTAAATTTTCTGACACCCTTTATAGACTCACGTAGAGCCGGGTGAGACGCAGTGTCCAATAGAGGCTGCATAGTAAGCTCCGTGTTATATGTATACCTAACCTCACAGGAGATATATGCTGGACTGCTTGTTGCAGATAGTATAGATACTACAGCGATTTTGGTATTGGTTAACAGGTAGACTGGCTTATTGCGTCGACGAAAATCACTCTTTAACAGGTAATTGCCTTCATGTTTCACGAGCATAATGTATTAATGTCTTTCTCGTAGCTTGAGCTTTATCTTTGACCGGAGGAGAATCGTGTATAAATTGAAAAGTCGAGGAGAAACAGAATTAGGATCTACCTTTTCTGTCAACATGACATTTAACAATTTCCGTCTACTTTATCGTCCAATTTTAGTAGTTTTCTGATAAGAAAATTCTAAACTCGAGGCAAACACGGATAGGAAATGTGCGAAATAACAACGATCCGGCCGTATATTTCAATCTTTTACCTGGAAGATCAAATATTTTAAGTGAGAATTATGCAAAAGAGTACGCGGTTATCGACATAAGGGTTGAATACACATGAATGTATTTTTCCATTGTAGAATTCAGTTTTGTGTAATATTTCTCCGACGATTAGGCGAGAGAGTGTAAGCCAGAATTATTCATTTTGTATTGAAGGAATATGGTTATTATTATAAAATAACGAGACGTGAGTAGGGTTGCGCTAAGTACCCTCACGGTATTAGCACGATCTTTATTGAAATGGACTGTCGGCGTTGGAGGTTCGTGCCTGACTGGCCTCCTCCCGCCTCGCTTCGTCTTACTAACTTTTAGCTATCTGTTAATCGTACCTGATTGGTTAACCCGTCGCATCGGTGTTAACCAATCAGGTAATTTCTCTCCAAGTCGCTGCGTGTCCCTTGCGCCCCTGGCGCGCTTTTTCAGGAATCGCAGTGCGACTTGGCGGGGGAGGTTTTTCCCGTGACGTCACTTGGCGACGCCGCGGACATGCATTGTCGGATTTCTAGAAATTAAATAAACTAAAACGATTTCCTCAAAAATAGCCTTTCAAGTGCGCACGTCATAAACCGTGCTGGTAGTCTGCTCGCCAAATGTTTTCCGCTGGTGCTGGTCGCTATGCCTTTCAAGCGCGCACGTCATAAACCGTGCTGGTAGTCTGCTCGCCAAATGTTTTCCGCTGGTGCTGGTCGCTACAGTATTATACTTATTACACTGTATTTTTGACATGCATTGGGTTTTGTTCGGAAAGTTCTAAGCGAAATTTCAACCATCGTATCTCTGTTTCCAATTGACATAGTAATAAAAAAGTTCAACGGTATTTTCCCCGACAGTTAATGGTGAATCCAATTCGTAAGACGAACAGGGGTGGATATAAGTCGAATTGTGTTTTCTGCAGTGGAGCGTGGATGTTGAATTTTTCGTGGCAACGCTCCACCGCGGAAAATATAATTCGAGGGGTGCATCGGATTTACCTTCAAATAACGAGTAAAATACCTTTTGGTTTCTATCGCTATCTCAATTAGAAACAGAGATATATAAGTTTGAATTTTCGTTGCGAACATTCCGAACCACCCGGTATATACTTCCCCGTTCACCTTATGAATAATTTGAGGAGTAGATCAGAATTAATAAGTAAATTATGAGTATTAATATTCGGTTAATGAACTGAAGTATAGTATAATAAAGGTAACAGAAGGTATTAGTCACGTATGTTAAATATTTTCTACGATAAAATTCGAAAGGATACAGTCCTCAAACGCAAATAATACACTACCGGCCAAAAGTTTCGAATCACCTCCCAATTTTCGTCAGTACTGAATCTGCTACTAATTTTTCATAGACTTGATATTGATATTGTGGAGATAAATAGCAATTTACCTCATATCGAGTGATTTGAATGATACAAAATTCGTTAAAAAATTCTTAAAGCTGCTGACTTTTTTCTCGGAATTTTTGTGTAACTTGCGATGCACAGTGATTCGAAACTTTTGGCCGGTAGTGTATTAGCATATTTATATCCGGTTCGGACAAAATTTCACTGAATATTTTTTTGTGATTTACTTTTTCGAGATTTGTAAATGGGAGAAAAGGACGAAAGTTCCAAGTTACTGCCATTTAAACGACAACAGTACACGGGACTTTTTCTGCATTTTCTTGTTGTAATCGCCGTGAATTATTAACGGCGACATAAACAAATAAAGAAAGAAATACGTGGGAAAAAAGGCGAGGGTACGTGTTTGTACGGGGAAAAGAATCTTTGAAATAACATTCCGGATATCGAAGTTTCTTCTTTCGATTGGGGAATAGGTGGAATGCAAATCGAGCCTTGTAATTTCCTTTGCGATCCAATCTGAATTAATCGGAAAAGAGAATCTCGAGGCAGGAAGAATAATTGTCGAAGAAATAGGAGAAGGGTGAATCACCGCGTTTCATTTCTGGCCTCCGTATACCCTGAATTAATTAATAGAATTAACTTTGAAGCATCCTTCAGAACAAACGGCGGCATCCCGAGGATAAGGCTTTAATGCACTCGCGGAAAATAAATGTTTTACAACTTAATCCCCGCGAGGTTCAAAGGTAATTACCTGAAACTTTCAGCGAATCGCGGACGCAGAAGGGTGGATGAATCTGAAAAAGTGATCAAAAGCTGGCAAATTCACTGCTAACGTGATATTCTACTTTGAGCAAAAATATCCATTTTTCGATTCTTTTCGATGCTCGTAATTTTCGAAGTACGTATCTTTGCGAACAATTTTTTGACCAAGTATGAAATATTGACATAGCTATGAAAATGAAAAAAAAAATAGTATTAACCCTTTCGAGTCTGACTCGACATAAGAATTTTTCCCTTCAGATATCGTACAATGATAAATGATAAATTATCAATGACAATAAACCATATTTTTGTGCATTAATATTATACCGAAACTTACTATTTTACAATTACGCCGAAATACTGAAATAAAGGGAAACTGCATGGTACTGCTCGAGAGTGAGCAAATGAGTGCGGACTAACTGGACTATTTGGACCGCAAAGCGTTAACGCTATTTCTTTTTCCATTTATAAAAGGAAAAGAAGGTTAAAGGGGTCGATAAATATTATATCTACGATATGAAAATAATAATAGATAATAATAAAGAGCATTCAACGAGAGCGTAACTCTTATCGATATCCATGGGACATACTGAGAAAGTTTGGTTGGAAAAAATTCGGACACACTGCAGAATGAAGAGGATTAAAGAGTGGAGAAAAGCGGAAAGAACTCATGAACTATGTGCAGAGTGAGGAGTTAACACCGAAGTTGAGAAACAATTTGTTTCAGGAATGAGTAGGTACTGTTGGACTAGAGGAAGTTTCCTGGTTACCGACGCGCAGGCGCCCAACGTGGGTTCCCTCTAGCGGTCTCTATGAGAGATGCGGCGTCACGTGGGACGCCATGTTGGCCTATTCCATTGTTCTCGGAGAGTCGTACGCAGCACGTTTCTTGTAATGGGACCTACGTCCCAATAAACGATTAAGCAGGTGTTACCACCTTACAACTGCGTCTTGTTACTTTTCCCTGCACCAGAAGCTCGCGCATAACAGGTTAGGGACCCAGGCACCGGGAAATAGTCGCAGGTCGAGTGAAAAAGTCAAAAACGTTTCGCGGTGTGCGCGTGAGGTTAGGTTTCGCTTCGCGTGTGGAACGTGGTCGCGTCGCGGAAGAAAGATGGCTTCGACGATGACGAGAATAGAATTCTTGAACAAGGAGAACTTCGACACATGGAAAATCCAGATGGAAGCATTATTTATCAAGAACGACGCATGGGTTTATGTAAGCGGCGAAAAGAAGAAACCTGAGATCGTAAGCGAGAATCAAGCATCGGTCGCAGTCGCAAAGATTTGGGAGACTGAAGACAGGAAAGCAAGGTCCGACATCATTCTTTCCATTAACTCATCAGAACTAAAAGAAATCAAAGGGTGCGACACGTCGAGGGAAGTCTGGTTGAAGCTAAAAGAAATAAACTGGAGTATATGTAGTTCTCTTCCAACAAATGAACTCGTAAACGTTCATTATGACTAACACTAGTAGAAACGGGTGTTGCCTAGTTGAACGAATTTCAACGAATTTCCTGACAACATTTTTCTTACAATTTGGAACTATTGTTTCAATTCAATTGTATATTTTTCCTTTTTTCTTTTAATGAATAATAGGCCTTTCGAAGATAATTGACAACTGGACATAAAGAGGCTGTCAGTGTTAGTGGTTGTGTTTCTTTGGTAGTTAAGAAGACTTTAAAATATTCAAATAAAAATATTGTACGATTACAGATAATAGTGTGGCATGTGTAAAAAATAAGTTCTGATATATTTGACATATACAATGCTCGCATTTTATTTTTTCTATATAATGAGAGACAATAATCTAGGTTTTAGAATGAAATAATGAGAAAGAACAAACGATAATGATATTGTTGAAGCAAAATTGCAAATAAATAAATGTGTTTAAAATTAGAATTGTAATTTCAGTGTGTACAAAAATTTCATACACTTATCAATAATAGAATACAGAATTTCATATCTAAAACTTTCAACCAAATATTTCAACTACAATGATTAATGTTTCTATCAATTGTGACTATAAAATAAACACTTTAACACCAAAAATGAAAGCAAAGAACTGTAGAATAGTAAACAATAAACAACAATTAGAAACTCGCTAAAATCAACATTTGCACGTTAAATATCCAAAGTGATCTAAATAAAAAATCTGACAAAATTGAAATTATCATCCACAAGAGAGAAAATATTTCTTTGAATACACCCAAAGGAAACAGTGTGAATATTTCGAAGGGAAAGATATACGACATAATCACCAGCAGAAATATGAAACTTTTATTCCACGTAACATTAGATTTGATTTTTAAACAAATTGTTATCGAACGTTCTGCTCCGCAAATACACAATTTCTCACGAGGGTTCTCACGTTTCCAAAAAACACCGTGTATTGTCGGGATTACGGACACTTTGGAGGGGCTTTGTCTTCGTGGCGAGTACAAAGCTACACTGCAGGGGATAATTCGTTTCCGCTCGGTCTTGGGATTTGCGAAAAATCCGCTAAAATCCTCAAGTGCATGTATACAGCGGGGAGAAAATTAAAAGGTGGTCAATACCGATTCTCAGGGAACTTGGCTGGTTTAGAGAACTGTCAAAAGTAAGGATTACATCTTTTACGCTTTCACTTTTCTTCTACTATTAAGGTCATCCCATAAGTTCGTGTCGAATTTCATAATTTAGATCGATATTTGCGACGAACCTTTAAATTTGATAAAACGAAAGCGCTTTCTCATTCCACAATTTTTTTTCCTACTTTTTTTTTGTAAAATCATATACCGTCGCTATAGAATTTCCCCCGATATTCATAAAAATATTTTTCGCTTTCGGTACGAACTTGAATGACCGAATATTTCGAGAACTACCATTTTTGCTGTGTTAACGAGTTGCACTTTTTATAAGTTCACATTTATGTTCACGTGGTCCAGCCTCGAGGCCAAGGAATGGACTCCTTTTACAATTGAAGGAAACCCTAAAGGGGCGTTCAGACGATCAATATTTATCGGCAAACTGCATTTTTCTGGTTAATAAATAATTTATGTCAATACTGTTTATTAATTGTTTATTATTTTCCTCATTTTTCTATTGTGTTGACAATATATGTATATATGTATTGATCGCCTTTACACGCACAATAATGTTGAACCCTGAAATATTGATAATATACTGATGTGAAATATTTATATATATGAAAAATATAGATGACACGGAAAAATATTTGAGACAAAAATTGTAGGTTAGCAAGGGGCACATATGCTGACTATATTTAATTGACCTTAAGAAACTTCATGAAAGTTGCGTTTCAATTTTGAAATGGAAACCTATACTTTTTCTTACATATTCTTGTAGCTAACGTTGAAGCATTTTCAAAATATTACCTACACGTGCATTTTGCACTAGCCAATGTATAGTGCTCGTCTGAATGCTCCTTAACCTCACTTTTAGTCCTACATACTTTTCACACACTCGCTTACTCTGCCTAATTTTCTTCATTTTATCTGCTACTTTCCTTAACTATTCTACTGTCCCCTTCCCCCTAACACCTCTTGCAACGTGCAATCACCCCTTTCCATCCCGATACAATCCTCTAACATGTGCTTCAGCGTCGCCTTGCCGTTATTACATAATTTTACACATTCGCTCGCTATCTTTCATCCAATATCCGTCGTAATCCTCGAAATTCCCATATGTTGCCCGCGCGATTAGTCCCCTGCCCATTTTTGCTCCTATCTCTTGTTAGATACTTCGGTAATCTACAGTTCTGTGTGCACTTATATGTATATACTGGGTGGACCAAAAGTCAGGTATTATTTGAATGAAAATGGTTTGATTAAAAATTGTTATTACTATCTAGAAAATTGTTTAACCGTAAATTAATGTGTTTAACACTGTTTTTGAGGAAAAATTACAAAGATGACCTATTTCCAGAGTATGGGTAAAATATCATTTCAAATAGTATATAGTAAATGGTTTATTTGATATTAAATCGTGCGTATAACTATGAAAATAAAACAGTTGCTTTGTTGTGACGAGTTTCCAAAATAGTAGGGCTTTATTTTTAAATATTTTATTTATTTTAATTTATTCTCACTTTATTCGTAATTAATTTTCCAATATTACGATATTTTCTGTTACAATATCACTTCCTTTCTCAATTTCTTTTCATTCTCAAGAAATATTCGAAGTATAATAC
Source organism: Habropoda laboriosa (assembly GCF_001263275.1). Lineage (NCBI taxonomy): Eukaryota > Metazoa > Arthropoda > Insecta > Hymenoptera > Apidae > Habropoda > Habropoda laboriosa. The sequence goes on along the minus strand of NW_017100181.1, from coordinate 1,946,512 downwards.
ATATTTGAAATACAAGGTTAGGATGTTTCATTTTATGCTTCAAGTAATTAGAATAAAAATATTTTTCACATGCCGAAATTTAAAATAGCATATTATCCGAACCGTATGGCATACATTATTCAAAATAGTATCTCAAGTGTTTTCTCTCTAAATTTTATCCAGCTCTGCCTATTTCTTACACCTCGATGATTTTCTAATTTTAAGAAGATTCTTTTTCGTCGCTTCACAGGTCACAGTTTCGGTTTAAGGTTAAGTTCTTCTCATTACTGCACGGATTGGGTTAAAAGGAACCTTAAAAATTCTGAAGGTACACTTGATTAAGCTTCTTTTCATTATAGCGTCAAAGGAGTTCTCTCTTTAAAAGATGGATTCACCCTTTAATTGAGGTTCTGTTAATTGAGGTCCACGAGTTAATTCGTCCTTTGAATTACCGTTATTCTGATCATAATAAATTATTTATTCAGCTTTGATTTTCCTTCTTTTTTTTTTCTTTTTACCGTGTACTGTCACTTTTGATAAAAATAAATCACTCGGAAATTCTCCCGATTGAAAGAGCCAAAAAGGAATTAATTCGCCTTCATTAATCTTCCATTATATTCGCACGAGTTTGTGATGGTACGACCCAATTATGCTGGCGACTATGAGAGTGCTGCATTATAACAACGTTCGAACATTTTTGGAAAAGTGGATGAAAATTGATGCTCTTAATGCTCGTACTGAAGAAAAAATATGTTTTCTGATACGTACAAAATTGTACTACAAATGCAAATATTGTAGTATTGTAACTGACTGCTTGAGAATTTATCGATAAATTTATGTAAAACATCAACTATTTTTAAGCGTACTGTACAATTTTAGGCGATCTTAATTCCCTTCTAATTAAACACAAAACAACGATGTAACTGCCGAAAATCCCAGAATATTCGTTCGAGTACCAAGCATTTTCGAATAAAATATGAAATTAAAAATCGAAGATTCTCAGGGACTTCTATAGTTTCTCTACTTTTCAAATCTTTCTGATTTATCTCCTCGTTTCTAAATTTTCCCTCCTTTCGCTGCGGCAGATTTTCACAGGCGGTAAATGTTCAATGGCGGTCGCAAAATTTGAAGTTTTGACGTTTCAAAATTAAGACAAAATTGTTAAATTAAAATTCAAAATTTATCGTTTGAAAAATTAAGGTGCAGGTACGCGAAGAATCAAGGCTTGAATTAAGGTGAAAGTGCCAAAAAGTGGCAATAGCACGGTGCAGGGAAATATTCAAAACGCCTACAGGGGCCCAAGGGCAGAGTACGAGAAAATTTTCAAAGCGCGTGAAATCTCATTTTTCAACATTTCTCATCATTTCTCTCGTTTCTTCCAAAGAGATTGCAAGAGAAGCGATTGAACATCGGCAGAGAACGCAACAGCCAGACACCGTTGCAACTCCTCGATTCAAAATTCATAAAGGCTGGTAGAAATCGCGACCGCATCTTTATCAAGCGGCGACATAAACGTCGACGAGAACTGCCGTATATTCCGCGATATACGTATAGTCAGCTTTGCGATCTAAATTTCCACGGACGAGAGTCTCGTGTGCAGCGAAGAAACGAGGGTTGCTTGAATTTATCAGCCGCGGCGCGCCACGATTTCGGGGGAAAACAGAGGCGAATTCGTGCAGCGAAAGGTTAAAGGGCGATACGCACATTTGGCGGCGAAAAACGGAATGGTTTACAGACTACGGACAGATGAAACGTTTCGTGTTCCCTCGACACACGCGAAATGGAAATTTGGATTCGTGGATTTGTCGCGGAATAACCGGGCAAACTGTAATTTCCTGAATTGTTCCTCCTCTATTTTTACATTTCGTTTCTTCCTTTTTTTCCCCCTCTGGCACTCTTTTTCCCTGTCGTCACGATTAAGGATAATCGCCGACGAAAGAGTTTCTTTTTTTGTCACATTTATTTTGTAAAAATGCAGCGTGAAATTTGGGAGTTGTAGAATTCGTCGAGTTTCGTTTGAATATGAACTGTTTTTAATTTTTATTGGAATTTGTTTTTTTTTTTTTTTTACCTCGCTGTGTTTTGTAGTTTATACAACCTACTGTATGGTGAAAATATCGAGACCAGTCGAAAGCATGTTAAAACGTTTCCAAACAATAGTGAACTGTGAAAGAAAGATTAGATTCATTGTTAAATCGATACCTGACAACTTTTTACAAGTACTTTCGATCTATGCATATTATCAAGTGTAAGTACATTTTTGTGTGACAAATTAATACACTTCCGTTCATAAGCATTAGCACACTTATCGAACGCGAAGCAGGGTATCGTCTTTATACGAAAACCATTGCAAATTTTAAAAATCTATTCAAGCCATCGTATTGGCTATAAAAAATAACGAAAGTTTGTCCTCTTCTATTTTTCTCACAAATTTGTCATTTACGAGAAAAACACGCGGGAACCTAATAGTGCGAATACCCTGTGTATTTTCACTGATATATGGCACTAACGAAGATATGTAATACTTTCTACAGAAATATAACAGGTATCCTAATACTTATGAGCAACAGTATACGGTCTACGTTTCAAGCTTAAGAAAAATACGAAAAAGAAGGTGTTCGCTTTTATCGAGATCCCGATGAAAAAGTAGACTGAACCAAAAGCACAAGAGTAACTACAGGGTGTGACAGAAGTAACAACGCGATTTCAGTTAGCCACCAGTTTTGTTCTATATTTGTCAATCAAGTAATAAAGGCCTTAGGAAATCGTTACACGTTAGAGCAGAACCGATCTCGAGAAGTTGCTTTGTGTGAAATGGGCGGGGCAAACTCGAGCGCGGAGTGATATTCCAGCAATAAGCCACGCCTACTCGAGCAACGATCCTGTGGTGGGGGTAGTGTATGAATGTAAACTCTGTCCAATTTAAGAATAACCTCGCTCTCGGACCGATTTTCGTCCGTTCTGCGCACAGACAGGGAGCGTAGCAGAGGGCAAGACGGAGAAAAACGTAGGCGGTTAAGTGGGGGGTTTGGACGTTCTGGAACTCTGTCCAATTTAAGAATAACCTCGCTCTCGGACCGATTTTCGTCCGTTCTGCGCACAGATAGGGAGCGTAGCAGAGGGCAAGACGGAGAAAAACGTAGGCGGTTAAGTGGGGGGTTTGGACGTTCTAGCCCTGCCTTAGGCACGCCCCATGCGCGAAGCGAGGTTATTCTTAAATTGGACAGAGTGTAGCAACGACCGGCCTGCCTGAAAAAGCAGTAACGATGGTACGTTCTGAAAAAAGTAACCGACGGTACAAAACAGATAAATTTTCGTTAATAACTTTAATTATTATATTGTGGTGAACGGTGGAAAAAATCGTGCAGACCGTTAAGAATGGACACCCTGTATACAACGATGATATTTTTGCTTATTTAAGTAACACTGTACGAATTCGTTTCTTAATTCTTTTGCACCGAAACAAGTGGAACAAATTCGACAGTAAGTCGTCTGTTTACTAGTTTGATAGTGTTTGACGTAACGGATGTTTGTCGTGGATAATCGTGCGACGTAAAAAGCCAGTACTGATTGAATTTCTTGCTAATGCAGAAATTGTTTTGTTTCTAACACGAACCTCGTTTATGTTCGCAGATGGGTGACTCGAAAATGCGGCTCGATGCAAAAATACGTGCTCGAGGATCAAGAAATTATCGATACGTCGCTGATTCGCAAAAGCTTCAGTTAGGTATAGGAAGGCAGGTTGCAGACGATTAAATAGAACTGTTTAGATTTGAAATTCGCCTTTACAAATTCGAATTGCAACATTAGCATTTTCATCATTTCAATATTCTAAATTTTTACAGCTTTAGCATTTTGAATTTCCGCATTTCCAAAATTTCTAAATTTTTGAATTTTTACAACGTTAACATTTCAAATTTTTGAATTTTCACAGCTTTAGCATTTTAAACTTCAGAACTTCCACAGTTTTAAAATTCGAAATTTTAGAATTTGTATAATGTTAACATGTCAAATTTTAGAATCTTTACGGTTTCAGCATTTTAAATTTCAGCATCTACACAATTTAAAAATTCTAAATTCTTTTTTACAACTTTAGTATTTCTATAACTCGAACGCCGTTACTCCTTGGAACTAATACCACGTTTGGCACACAACAATAATTTTTATCGATCGAACAACCTCTGTATAAATATTAAAATATTCCGGTACATATGTATATCGATAAAACGAATTAATCGGTTGCTTCAAGGAATTCACGTATACACGCGTATTTGTGAATTAAATTTCCAAAGGCGTTCTCCAGGATTTATTCGTGATGAAATGATCGCGTTCGATCTCACTGGTAGCGGTGTAAATAATGTTAAAACCCGAAGAAACGCGACATACAAATGGAAACGTTCTATTTGCGGCAATCTCCGCGTTTCGAAACATTCCTCTCCTTCCTTATGTACTGTGAAAAGCAACACAGACATTTAAGGCGTACAAGCGAAGTGGGACACCCGGTATACATAAGGCGTGCAATTTTAATCAGTGCACTCAAATATCCCCGAAACTAAGTGAGATACGATACTTTTTCTTTTGCCGTATTTCACTGTTTCTACAGAAATCGATACCAAGGTCGTGTGCCTTAAGGAATTTTCATCTCCGATAAAAACCTGCTCTTTCAAGCAATTCAATTTTTACGAAAATCTTGCAAACCGGTTAAACGAGAAATTACTGTGTCAATTAAACAATACCGCGTTAACAAAATTTTTTGTAACATTTCTGCTACAAGACGTATACTTTTTTCTTCCAAATTGTTGCAAATTTTTAAATATCTTTTCAGCAGTGATTTTACTTATTTTAGTTTGGAAAATTACAATGTTTCGATTAAACAATGAGTAGAAAATGTGAGTAACAGAGATTTTATAGCACATTTTGAAACTTTATAGAACGTTTTCTCAGAAACCGTGAGAGTTATTGAAACGAGATTTCGTTATTAATAATATCTTATTCAAAATTTAAAAATAAAAGTAAGAAATTTCTGAAAAATTATATTTTTCGTTCCAAGCAATATTTTAAATCTCGAACATATAAATATGCACAAAAAGGGACGAAAAATTGAGAAATTTTTAGAGAAAGGTACCTAAAGTTGGCATATTTAACATGTGATAATCGAGTGTCGGTAAATTTATTATAAAAAGAAGAAAATTTTCGAGTACCGTGGACGTATATACAAAATTCCTTCTTTTGAGTATAAAATACAATGCAAAAATTATGAGAGGATCATACAATAAACACTGACGAGTACAAGCGAATTTTCTAATAGCAAAAGTATTTTTATCGTTTTTCTTTTGCAATCATTCAAATTACTTTTATTAAACGAACTTGTTAATAGCCCTATTTCGAAATTTTCGCCTGGATTTTGTGTCTTTTTTTTTTTAACGAAGGACCACTTATAGTAGTGCAGCACTTGAAACGGCACTCATGGTAAAAAAGAGCATAGGTGTCTTTGTGCTGTTTCTTCAGAAACGTGAAATAAAGTACAAAATAGAGTTACTCAGTCTCAGAGATGTTCGAGTGCGTTCATTTAACATTTAACGCGTTACACATACTGGGTGCTCCACTTAGAAGATCAAAGCCACTTTGACATTGTATTTTAAATTTAAAAAAAAAAGAAAACACCTTATTAATTAGTATTAATGTACAGCAAATAGAAAAGGTTTATTTATTTCTATAAATATTACATTGCGTTAATTGAAATTGGACACCCTATACTGTTCTGTGATGTTTCTTCCTCTTATCACCCTAAACGTAGGGAAAAATTTGCTATAACTGTTTTATATATCATATGACACTGGTTCTGTGAAAAAGCAAATTGAAATATTTGTGATTTACATAAATTCTTAGAACGTTTCCACTCTCCACAGAAATGCAATTTTCTTAAAATTATTCCTCTAATTGACATTAAGGTAACAATTCCTTTTTCCATAACAATTTACTGTCAGAATACGTTGATTAAAATTTCATTTGCAAAATGGTACGACACAAATGTTCAGGATAAAATAAAATCTTTTTCTTGTTCTCTCTTCAAAGCTGCCAATAGAAAATTCGACTGTTTTAGTTAAACGAAAACAGAATGATTTCTTTTCACTGTTCGCAAATTGTCACAGAGTTTCCAAGAATCGAAGGAAATATCACCAAGCCACCAATAAAGAGACGAAAAATAGTCGATTCATATCCTTTCTATACCAATCCAATACCAATAACGCAAACAACTCTCCTGCGTCAGCTGTTTCGGCGCAATACAATACTGATAGGTATAAATCCCGCACATCTCGCTGGCAAATTCGTCTAATTTTCTACATTTCGAAGTTAACTTTTTATCCAGCAGAGTGTACAACTGCTAGGGCAATAGAGCACAAGTTCACAATATCGTCGGCTCGCTAGAAGACTAACGCAACCAACGAAAGTAAAATTGTCAGGAAATTACCTTGTTCTGGCTGGGTTTAATCGTTTTTTCTTGAACGAAAGGAGTTGTGACGTTTCAATTTTTCGACAGTTCTTCGAGGAACGTTGCTTGTTCTTCGTACAAACGAGGACTCGAGAGAAGAGAAGTGGTTGATAA
>NW_017100181.1:1931109-1939871 GCF_001263275.1 Habropoda laboriosa | reverse complement strand
GATTAAATTTAAAAACTAATATTTTAGCTTAGAAATTAATCTCTAAAATAATATAGACAAAAATTCATCTATCTAACGAAATCAACGATCCAACTGTTGAAGTTACATTTCAACAATAATATGCATCTGGATAATCAGAGTACCGTCAAGGTGTGCCCATAAATCCTGAAAAAATGTTATATTAACTCCATTATATTCATGCCGAAAGTATTACACGATTTAAACAATATTTTTTTCATCAAAGTTATCATAGTGTAGTAGAAGAGCGACACAAAGAGTAACTTTTTCAGGAAATTGGTTTAAAATTTGTTGCGGTAGAAACTTACCAATTACTCCAGCTTTTATCTGTGAAAAACATTTATTTCCTCTTTACAATTTACCTAATGGTCTTTGGGTTTTAAGAGACTCTAATAAAATATTGTTTACGTGTATCGTTTGAAATGCAGAAAGCAATTCCTGGACTCTGACTCCTGGCCAAAAATTTTAATTAAAAGTTCTCAAAAGTAGCTTTGCTAAGCGTTCTTGTAACAAACCCAGTCGCCTTGATAAATTCGAAGATTCTGCTATCTCGTTCCAGTGTGACTAACGGAAAGACTGATATCAATGTCCGAAATAGGAAATTTATTAAAAAGTATCAGGAGACGAGGAAGAAGAAGAAGAAGAAGCGGAAGCTGTCGGTTTGGCGGATTCGACTTTATCACGATTTAACATACGGCGTTATTTTCGCCGTGAAGCGGAGACAGATGATACTTTCTCCGTACTTCGATTGTCCCGAAAGCGGTGGAAGCGACGAGAAGTGAATTAGAATCGGGACTCGAGGCTCGAAATATTCGTCTTAGCCTGGCTGCTGTGAAAAATTAACGTGCAAGCACGTAAAGTGTCGAGCACCAGAGGTATTTTTCACAGGAACAGGCATCCGGGTCGTCTTTATTATTGGACTCCCGAGGGCCGGGGTCAACGTTCACAAGCGACGATTCATCAGGCAAAAATAAGGAATTAATTGAGATATCTATGAAACATTCTGAGCTGAGAATATTCGATCGTCAACTGCTACCGGATGTTCGGGAAATGTTGGTACAGCCGAAATGGAAATGATTCCTCGTGTAAAATTCAGTCGAAGATGTGGAAGAAAATTTGTTTGCACGGAGCTTCGTTTTCAAAAAAATCGAGATTGAATACTAGCCACTGAATCTGCTTACAAGTTCGGAAATTTGAAAGTTCAAGAAAAAAAAGTTATTCTCAAATAACGAATAAATCGAATTTAAATAGCACTGCAATTTACTCGAAATTCAAGAATATGGAATAATTCGAAGAATAAAGGAAAGATAACGAATAAAATGAATTTCTTCACTGTTCGCAAATATATCGAATTTATTCGTTACTCGTGAATTTTTCATATGCTCTTCGAATTATTCGATATTCTCGAATATATTTCTTCACCATTCGCAAATACAGTATATTTTCCATAAATGTCAGAACCGCAAGGAAGCTAAACCTGACACTCGTAGAGTCAGGGACTAACGTTTTCGAGCCTCGCGCCCGCCTTTGTAGTTTGCCGAACGTAGGCAAGGACAGCCAATAAAAGATAAGCATGAAACGTGAGTCGAGACAACCAAGCGATTAAAATATCAACTTTTTAATTTGACGCTTTTTTATCCCGAAATATTTCTTAACATATTGATGAGATTTTTCTGATGAAAATGATATCAAACACGATATAATTCGCCCGCCTTTGTAGTTTGCCGAACGTAGGCAAGGACAGCCAATAAAAGATAAGCATGAAACGTGAGTCGAGACAACCAAGCGATTAAAATATCAACTTTTTAATTTGACGCTTTTTTATCCCGAAATATTTCTTAACATATTGATGAGATATTTCTGATGAAAATGATATCAAACACGATATAATTTGAATATAATTTTAAGCATAGGATTATAGTATTATGCTTTACAATTTTTTTTTTCAATTGAAAATAATGTCTAGCTAGCTATGACGTTCAAAATTTTTAGTTAACATTTATTTTATTTTAATTATTCTAAACATTTGAGGCACTCCAGTCACTGATGACCACCATGGCCATATCGAGGAAACAATCTAACGTTAATACTTATTGAGTGATTAATTTAATTTCATAATATATCGCTTTAGCGAGCCACCGTTTGGTTGCCAATTGTTTATCACATAGAGTCGGCCTACCTCCACGTAAGAAAAAGAAAATGAAGGGTCGATTCCACAAGTGTCAGTAAAATGTAGGGTCGATAGCAGCAGAAAAGCTGCTAAACAATTAGAATTAAATGTAACGATAGAAATTATTGCAACAATGCGTAATGCAATTGAAAAATCGCAGAAAAGTCTGATACAAATGTTTGAAAAGAATAAAATACGCGACGAGAATTGAGGAGAAGCATAACTTAAACGCATAAAAATATTCAATAATAAACGAACTAGGCATGAAGCTATTATTTCAATACGCGATGCACAGACTCTAGTATTTACTAAAATTCAAAAATTCTCGTATAAATTCCGAAAATAGATTATTAATTACGGTAAACTACTGAGACGGTTTAATTAAGGGTGGGCATGGTGCTGCTTTAGTTTGAAATGATTTATAAACACATAATTAACAGAGGAAAAACCGTGAAACGGCAAAACGTCTACATTCTAATTGTTATAACATGTAAACAGAACTTTAAATTTAGTGTAAACAGAAAAAATATATAATACAATTTATTTCACGGTATTGCAACAAATAAACGTTGAATAAATATTTAATTCGTATAAAAACAATTATTTAACGTAATAATTTTACCTTCACTATGGCTATTCTTAATCTACGACCACAGGTCAACCTGATATCTAATCCTTACGAACTTTAAATTCAGTCTAAACTGAGAAAATATATAATACAATTTATTTCACGGTATTGCAACAAACAAACGTTGAATAGATTCTTAATTCGTATAGAAACATTTATTTAAAATAATAATTTCACCTTCACTATGGCTATTTTAAATTTACGACCAAGGGTCAACCTGATTTTTAATCCTCCGAACTTGATTTCACAACGAGAAAGTAATAAGATCGTTGAAACGTACTTATTTGTCAAAGAAACTTGCAAAAATGTATAAATAATAATATGTAATGTTTTAACAAATTTTTGGAAGTATAAATTAATAATAAAATTGTGAAAATTAATAAATTATACGTTATTATAACATTAATAGAATTATGACTAAACCGAAGTTCGAAGTCGAGTATTTAAAGTCTGATATTACGTGCCTAGCGAGTGCCGGTAATTGTTAAAATTTGTTTAATAATTAGTAATAGAAATTCTAATTGATTCTAATGTATACAAGTGTTACAAGAAGGCTGAGTGTGTACAGGGTGGACATAGACTAGCTAGTAGCCCCCGACCACTCTATTCACATCTCAGAACCTTCAGGTCAAAATACGCCGCGAAGTGTCTAGGGCCCAGTATAAAGGGTAAATGATTTCGCGGGACATCGGCGGGTCCTTATATACCTGCGGTACCCTCTCCCCAAAGTCATTAGCAAAATCGTCGGTTAGGTCAGGCGGGAAATTTTCGCGGGAGATTTTCGCGGGAGATTTCCGATATCGTAACACGGTATAATTTATCAAGTGGTTTAATTAATTTGCTAAGGATTAAAAATCAGGTTGACCTGTGGTCGTAGATTAAAAATAACCATAGTACAGCTAAATTTATCGTGTTAAATAATTCTTTTTACACGAATCACGAATGTATTCAACGTTTGCTTGTTACAATACCGTATTCTCGATAAACGATATTCTCCACTAGACTGGACAAAGTACAGTAAATTCTCTATAAGAGTCAGTAAGTTTGGATTCTAATTTAGTTTGGATATAATTTATTTCATGGTATTGTAACAAGCAAACGTTGAATACATCTTTCATTGGTGTAAGAAGAATTATTTAACACGATAAATTTAGCTGTACTATGGTTATTTTTAACCTACGACCACAGGTCAACCTGATTTTTAATCCCTACGAAATTAATTTAACCACGAGTAAGTAACGAGAACGCAGAGAAAATGTGTAATATAATTCATTTCACGATATTATAACAAGCAAACGTTGAATACATTTTAGATTCCTGTGAAAGAAATTATTTAACACGATAAATTTAGCTGCACTATGGTTATTTTTAATGTACGACCACAGGTCAACCTGATTTTTAATCCCTACGAAATTAATTTAACCACGAGTAAGTAACGAGAACGCTAAAACCTATGTTTCCATTGAAGAATATTGTAAAAACGAATAAATTGTTATATGCAATGTTATAACAAATTGTCGGAAGTATAAATATTTAATAAAATTGTAAAAGAATTCGCGTTTTTTCTTTTGATTCTTTCAATTTTTCAATTGCATTACGCATTATTGCAATAATTTCTATCGTTACATTTGTATGTATTCAACGTTTGTTTGTTTTAGTGTCGTGAAATGAATTATATTACACATTTTCTCTATTCACACTGAATTTAAAGATTATAACGATTAAAAATCAAGTTGACCTGTGGTCATTTATCAAGAATAATCATAATAAAGCTGAAATTATTGTGTTAAATAATTTTTTTAATACGAATTAGGAATTTATTCAACGTTTGCTTGTTAGAATAGAACGATAAATTTAGTGTAAATATAGAAAACGTATAATATAATTTATTTCATGGTATTGTAACAAGCAAACGTTGAATAAATTCCTAATTCGTATTAAAAAAATTATTTAACACAATAATTTCAGCTTTATTATGATTATTCTTGATAAATGACCACAGGTCAACTTGATTTTTAATCGTTATAATCTTTAAATTCAGTGTGAATAGAGAAAATGTGTAATATAATTTATTTCATGGTATTGTAACAAGCAAACGTTGAATACATTTTTCATTCGTGTAAGAAGAATTATTTAACACGATAAATTTAGCTGTACTATGGTTATTTTTAATCTACGACCACAGGTCAACCTGATTTTTAATCCCTACGAAATTAATTTAACCACGAGTAAGTAACGAGAACGCTAAAACCTATGTTTCCATTGAAGAATATTGTAAAAACGTATAAATTGTTATATGCAATGTTATAACAAATTGTCGGAAGTATAAATTTTTAATAAAATTGTGAAAATTGATAAATTATACCGTGTTACGATATCGGAAATCTCCCGCGAAAATCTCCCGCGAAAATTTCCCGCCTGACCTAACCGACGATTTTGCTAATGACTTTGGGGAGAGGGTACCGCAGGTATATAAGGACCCGCCGATGTCCCGCGAAATCATTTACCCTTTATACTGGGCCCTAGACACTTCGCGGCGTATTTTGACCTGAAGGTTCTGAGATGTGAATAGAGTGGTCGGGGGCTACTAGCTAGTCTATGTCCACCCTGTACACACTCAGCCTTCTTGTAACACTTGTATACATTAGAATCAATTAGAATTTCTATTACTAATTATTAAACAAATTTTAACAATTACCGGCACTCGCTAGGCACGTAATATCAGACTTTAAATACTCGACTTCGAACTTCGGTTTAGTCATAATTCTATTAATGTTATAATAACGTATAATTTATTAATTTTCACAATTTTATTATTAATTTATACTTCCAAAAATTTGTTAAAACATTACATATTATTATTTATACATTTTTGCAAGTTTCTTTGACAAATAAGTACGTTTCAACGATCTTATTACTTTCTCGTTGTGAAATCAAGTTCGGAGGATTAAAAATCAGGTTGACCCTTGGTCGTAAATTTAAAATAGCCATAGTGAAGGTGAAATTATTATTTTAAATAAATGTTTCTATACGAATTAAGAATCTATTCAACGTTTGTTTGTTGCAATACCGTGAAATAAATTGTATTATATATTTTCTCAGTTTAGACTGAATTTAAAGTTCGTAAGGATTAGAAATCAGGTTGACCTGTGGTCGTAGATTAAAAATAGCCATAGTGAAGGTAAAATTATTACGTTAAATAATTGTTTTTATACGAATTAAATATTGATTCAACGTTTATTTGTTGCAATACCGTGAAATAAATTGTATTATATATTTTTTCTGTTTACACTAAATTTAAAGTTCTGTTTACATGTTATAACAATTAGAATGTAGACGTTTTGCCGTTTCACGGTTTTTCCTCTGTTAATTATGTGTTTATAAATCATTTCAAACTAAAGCAGCACCATGCCCACCCTTAATTAAACCGTCTCAGTAGTTTACCGTAATTAATAATCTATTTTTGGAATTTATGCGAGAATTTTTGAATTTTAGTAAATACTAGAGTCAGTGCATCGCGTATTGAAATAATAGCTTCATTCCTAGTTCGTTTATTATTGAATATTTTTACGCGTTTAACTTATGCTTCTCCCCAATTCTCGTCGCGTATTTTATTCAAATTTTCTTATATTCTAGAATCGAAAAAGATACGAATTCGCGTTTTTTCTTTTGATTCTTTCAATTTTTCAATTGCATTACGCATTATTGCAATAATTTCTATCGTTACATTTAATTCTAATTGTTTAGCAGCTTTTCTGCTGCTATCGACCCTACATTTTACTGACACTTGTCGAATCGACCCTACCTTTTTTTTTTTTTACGTGGAGGTAGGCCGACTCTATGTGATAAACAATTGGCAACCAAACGGTGGCTCGCTAAAGTGATATATTATGAAATTAATTTAATCACTCAATAAGTTTTAACGTTAGATTGTTTCCTCAATATGGCCATGATGGTTATCAGTGACTGGAGTGCCTCAAATGTTTAGAATAATTAAAATAAAATAAATGTTGTCAACTAAAAATTTTGAACGTCATAGCTAGCTAGACATTATTTTCAATTGAAAAAAAAAATTATAAAGCATAATACTATAATCCTATGCTTAAAATGTATTTTCTTGTGGCCGCCTGACAGCAACCTGTAAATCTGGCGCGATAGTGAACGTGTTAATAAGTAAATGCTGTTCAAATTATATCGTGTTTGATATCATTTTCATCAGAAAATCTCACCACATGTTAAAAAAAATTCCAGATGAAAAAAAGTGAAATTAAAGAAATTAAATTTTTGTATTATGATTTGTGGAGCCGTGTAATCCCGTAAAAGAAACCGACTGGTGTAGCGTTACACGCTTGACTGACAACGAGCGAGATAACATGGGCGCAGCAATGACGCAGACCTAGGCGTAGGACCATCTATACTGTCGCTTGTAGAATCCAAACTTACTGACTCTTGTAGAGAATTTACTGTATATCGAATTTATTCGTTACTCGTGACTGACGAATAAATCAATTTTACTCTTTATCTTTCATTCGCTCTTCGAATTATTCGATGTTCTTGAATAAGTTTCAGCGGTGTTTAAATTCGATTTGCCCGTTACCTTTCAATTTCCTATTCCAAACAACTTTTTCCCAACGCTATTCGGAAACAAAACAAACACTTCTTCTCGAATCGTCCAGCCAGACATGTCCTTGCGGAACGCGGAAAAAGTGTCCGCAAACAATATTATGAATGGAGACACCGGGGCAGCAGCGCGTAGAGGCTTCGCGGATTAATCCGAGGCGTCAGAATTTCTCCCGCAGGATGAGTCGGAGGGTTCGAGGCCCCGAGTGGCACTCGACGAACCATCGGTATCCCTCTGTTAACCCGCCCATCCTCCTCCGGCGGCGCGCTCGCGAAACAACACCGAGAACACGCTCGAAATACGCGCGCGCGTCGATTCCTCCTAGCGAACGCTTCCCACCGTCTCTCTCTCTCTCTATCCCTCTCTCTTTCTCTGTGTGTGTGCACCCTCGTATCAGGGGCTCCAACCACTTGGAACTCAGTGCTCTCTCGCACCCCGAGCCGAGAGAATCGGAGCCCCCTGAAACCGTGATCTTTCGCCCCTTCGAGCCTGTTCGTCGTTGCAATCTTTCATCCTACACCTGTACACGCGCCTTTATATATACACATACATACATACACACACTTGCGTATCCATAAAAATTACACGCGTTTACAAACACACACCTAGGGACATTTATATACACATATACACGTAACTGTATATACATACATACACATGTAGAGAAAAGTTTCTTTCGCCGGAGTGAGAAACGTGGTGGCGGTGGTTGGTGGTGGCAACGACGACAGTGGTGGTGGTAGTGGCGGTGGTGGTAGGGTGGTGATACTTCTCATTGTAAATATGGTGAATTTTCTCGAAGACGCGCCCATGGAGAAGACGTGACACTTGGGGATGAGAGGACCGCCGGTGATTATCACGGCTCGAGTTAAGTCCCGCAGGAAGGGAGCTCTTAGGCTGGACCTGGTGAGGATCATTACCTTCCTAGACTCGTCGATGGATCTGGGTTAACGCTTTATTACCTGTCCACCCGGTTTCCTTTTCCCTCGTTGCTCGGATTAATCGAAACGATCAAATTTTACCGTCCCTCTGTGAGAAATAACAGAACCTCACTGATGCGTGTTCGTTACGCTGACGCGCCAACGCGGTTTGCAGCTGATCCACCAACTTTCTCTCTCTGTTCTTTTTTTTTTTTATTTTCTTCTCTTCAACCCTTTCGCTGCTCAAAGTGTGACATAAGCGTTTAGTTATTGTAGTTTCTTTCGTTCAATTTTTATTTCGTTAGATTCAAAGAGAGATGTAAAGAGGAACTGTTCGAATACCAGGCCAATGCGCGTGAAGTTCGAATGAACACATTTGTCGATCTTTTATAGTATTCGAAATTTTCT
>NW_017100181.1:1928796-1931067 GCF_001263275.1 Habropoda laboriosa | reverse complement strand
ATGGATCATTTATTCTTATAAAATTGCCTCGATGTCCTGCGAATCCACCTCTTCAAAAATATATATACAATTGCTTCGGAACTTTCTCATTTCTTCTCGAAGACTGAAGAACGATTGGTCTTTCGTTATTTCTGCAATGCTAGCGTTAGCAATTGTATAATTACCGCAAACAAAGTAACTTCAATTTCAATTCTTATTTCAAAAAAGTGCAACATCTTATCGTAATTCCTTATTTTAGTAAACAGCGAAAGGGTTACCCGTTGTCTTATATTTGATCCGCGGAGAGTTCAGGGGCGTGTTAACGCTGGAAGATCGAGGATTCTGTTGACGCGATCTCTGCGGCCGACGCTCGCCGCCGGAATGAGGATGAGCGGACGCGGTTTTGATCCACTTGGAGTCTTTGAGCGATGACAGCTCTTAGAGGAGAGATGATCAAGCATATTTCTCCATTTTTGTTTAACCTGCTAACCGTGATACGTTTTACAACGAAAAATATGTGAAAAGTGTATAATCGCTTATTTTAGTTTGCTTCACTACGAACGATTTGAGAATTTCGGAGAATAGAGGATTACGTTTGAATTGAATGTTGTTTGTGAAAAGTGTTTTACAGGGTGCTTAAAATAAAATGTCTGCACTTACGTATATTACGTACATGTGTATAAAATGAGCAGTTTTTTGATAAATAAATTAAGTTAAGTTCAAAACCAATTCTATCGGTGATTGTCAAAACTTGATTATTTTAGGGCAATTTACTGGAAGTATTCAGATTGAAGTGTTTAGAAATCGACAGCAGAAGTTTCTTTTATAATTCAGCAAAAATTAATCGAATCTCGTTTCAATTTTTAGCACTTGTTCGTGAAAACTGCTGTATTCGATCTATTGTCTTACGAGTTTTCTGTCTGTTAGTACCTGATCACACCTGATTATTGATCGATATTCTTGTTAGTCGTGTAAATTAAAATTACCATTCAATTTGATTTTTGTTAATAACCAAATCCGTGTTTGCCGTGACTTGACTAGAATCTGTGCCACGAGTGTGACCCGTTATTGTAAGTCAAAGGGTTAACTTGACTGCTTTATCATTTCTCGAACGAATAATTTGTAACAATTTTACTGGGATTTTACATTTTTAGAAATCTTTTCAGAGTTCGTTGAAATCAGCGAAAATCGATTTAATTTCACGCCGAAGTTTGTACTTCTTCGTTAAAATTACATTTAATCGCGAAACGTTAGTTATAAATCATTTTTAATAAATCGAAGGACTGCTTCGAATTCTTTCACTTCAATTTCAGATTTGGAAACCGAGCCTCGAAATTTTTCCCAGTTTCGTACGAAAATTGTTTCGAATTCAATCCTCTTCCTGCATCTTATCAATGTGCTTATACGAATTTAACGCCGTACCTTGCGAAAAGAGGCAGGAAATAAGATTGAAACGCCTCCGGTAGAAACTTGAGCCCCTTGCTTGAAGAACAAACGTGGCTGAAAGGATCTTCCACATCAAGAAATAAGACGAACGACAAAGCCAGTCACGTCGATTGGCTTCAGATCTGAATTTGAAAAAATCTTCATGATCGACGACGTTTCTTTCGAATTTTTCACGAAAGTTTCGTTTTCTCACGGAGAATTTCGCCGAATTTTTCAGAGGATCGATCCAAATTTTTCGTCGAATTATTCAATTCTTACAATTGCGACAATTTAATTCCTTTTTTTTTTTTAAATGGAGATTCAAGCGATTTTGAAAAATTCGAGATCTTTATTCGTCTAAAACTAAAAAGGAAAGCAGTTTGAAAGGAATACAAATATTTTCTGGAACGAATTATTCGCTTCTTCCGATTTGAAAACAGAAAATTTATTAAGCTGTTTTTCGTATGGACGAAGAAAAATATTTTTAATGCTTATTTGTCAAAGATACGCAAAAAATGCTCCTTTCGATCATTTTTCCAGTATTCGATGCTAAAATATTTTTACTAAACTAACTGTACTTTTTGAATTATCGCTGCATGATAGATCAACAATTATTCTTGGTAAAAACATGATTGATTAAGTTGGATGTGGGATGAGTATGAGAAAAACGATGACTATGCAAATGAGCGACACTCCTTTTTCGTTATATTCGTAAAAACAATTTTAGAAATGTTAATTGTGCATATTTAGTTGATCTGAGTAATTCAAGATAATTTCTCTTCAATTCTAGAACTGTTTTTCTTTATGGATACTCATAAAATAATTTTAGAAATTTTTATCGTGACTATTTAATTTATCGAGTAATTC
>NW_017100181.1:1916457-1928785 GCF_001263275.1 Habropoda laboriosa | reverse complement strand
AAATTGGTTAAAATTGTATCAATTTCCTAAGATTTTACGACTATCTTCACAAAATCATAAATTTCGTAAGAAATATTTTACATCGTTACTGTTTTACTATTACATTACTATTATTTTCGTTTAAAATTTGTCCATTCAAACACTAGCTAGTTTTTCAATGCAATTCCTTTCAAATTCCTCAATTACCAAAAATGACCAAAAACTGAAGTTTCCAGAATTATTAATAAATGAAATATCTAACCTGGATAATTACAAATAACTATAGAAGTGCAACATTTTCGTTGCATAAATTCAACGAAATACATTCACTCTGATTATTCGAAAGGTTTATTTAAAGGATTATCTACTTATCCTTGAAATAACTCAAACATCCAAATTTCCTAAAAGTGAAATTTCTTAAAACTGAAATTTAAATGGTCATTTAAATTCCTAAAAATTCACCGAAATACGTTCACTCTGATTATTTAAAACAATCACTGTAAAAACGTATCAGTACACTCTGTCAATGACCATTGTTCTTTTTTGACAATTTTTTCATGTGTTTGTAACTATTGATAATTGTCTGCTCTCTGTCTATGCTATTTTGTATACAAAACTGATCCACACCTGTGAAAATAAATAAATAATACCAGAAACACTGAAAAAAGTTCAAAAGAAAACAATCGACATTTGCATGAAAAAGAGGAGAAATTCTGCAAGAAGAATTTGTTCTTAAAGAAATCGCCCATCTGGGTGAGAGAGATTAATTAAGCAGTGTGACGAATCTACAGTGTAGATTTTCGTGGATTTCTCTTTTGAAAAGAGAGTAGCAACGTTCGATGCTGCCTTTCGAGTTGAGAAAGTGTGTCATCGTGGAAGGAACGCAGGTGAACCTTTGAAACAATTTTGCCCGACGAAACCGTCAATTGAATCGGGAGAGCACTCCGGACTAATTAACCTTCAAATCGAGCTTAAGAGAGCGCACATGCGTTCGTCATAATTAACCCTTAATTAATAATCGCGGGGCTCTTCCCGTTACGTCGCTCCCCTCTCGATACTTGGACCGGTGCTGTGAAATTTCTTGGTCCAAGGAATTCGGCAGTATCGATCTAGAAATCGCTGAATTTTTTTCAGCAAGAAACTGCAATTTTTGTCAGTATCCTAAGGTTCTCGTGAGATTCTTAGATGTCAGGGAATAGTATTAATCTAGAAATTCCTGAATTTTGTTCGTCAACACAGTGCAATTTTTTTGATATTCTCGTAGACTAATTTTTGTTTTTTACGAATTGACGTACGCTGTGAAAATTGATTTCTGTTGCGAGATTCCTAGATCAAAGGAAATTGATAGTATCTAGAAATCGCTGAACTTTTTGTGGAAAAAGTGCAATTTTATCGATATTTATTTTTTAAACCATTAGGAATCAAACACACATTTTTAAATTTATATTTAAAATTGCAATAGTATAATTTCTGAATCTGTGTTTTCTGATCGAAGTAATTCAGTTTTTCTTACAAATCTTCCAAATTTACAAGAAAACAGAAATTCTTTACAAGCGTAATCTTAAATAATCTTGCCTGCTCTCAATCATCTGTACACTTTGTGAAAGAAAATATAGTTTTGCGCCGTCAGACGGCTATTTTGAAACACTGCTCCATAAAAACGAATACTCCATGAAAACAAAAAACGCAACAGTTGTGTCAGCAACAACACTGAAAGAATTGAATGTGACAATTGAAAGTGGTAAAAAATCAGAAATCTAAAAAATTGAATTTACCACTTTTCATAGAAAATAGTTATATATCATAAGAGCAAGTATTTCGTGAAATATTCTATTGCACAATGAGAAAAGTATTTTTTTAACACACCCAAAGGGACAATTCTAAATATCTCCAAACGAGAAATCTACGATTGGCAATAATAATATTTCTACGTTGATAATTATCGCGTGAAACTACGCGAATTTCAATCTTACCGAAGGAGAAAACCGGTTTACACAATTACAACATGGAAGAAAATTTATCACAGCGCTTGATTAAGATCCCCCTTTGAAAAAAAATCTCGTTCATCACCTTGGAACGGAGGCAAACTCAGCGAAATTGGAGGCACGCTAGGATTCTTTACACTATGTGGGTCCAATAAGCGTGGAACGTCATCAGGAGGAGGCACTGGGGTGCATTTAAGCACCAAGAATGCGATCTTGTTTCCTATGGGGCCGAATACCAAGGGAAATTGCCTGTTTCCATGCATAATTAAGTCGTCACTGATACTTGCACCACTTCTCCTCCATTATCTTCCCCTTTGATTTTCCTACCGATTGTAAATTGCTTTTTAATAGTAATAATGATTCTGCTGACGAATTGTTCACATGAATATTCTAATTCAACTCCCTAACTATTCGACACGTTGACAGTTAAGAGAAAGGTTGGAAATTTGGACGTAATTAATATTTAGTAGTGACGCATCGAAATAGTAATACTCTGTCAGTCAAATCGCGACGTACCAGTTAAGGGAAACATATACATAGGTTGGACATCGAATTTTTTAAACGATTTTCTTCAAATATTATGGGGTGATTATTGCTGCCATTTATTAAGTTAATAATTATTAGACGTGATTGGAAATTTTGAGATGATTAATATTCGGTGTCGACACATCGAAAGCTGCGAGTAAATCGAGTATTTTCTTTCTCGAATTAAAGTGGAAAATTTAATAAATCACTTGAGACTGTCGAATCATTCGATTTCTCGAGGGAAATTTTAATGCTATTCGGTGCTAAATATTTATTTCTCTACGAATTTGCATTTGAATCTGCTTTCACGAGTAACGATACTTTTCTTACTAAAAATGAAAGAAAAGTATAGATTTGAAAAAAGGAAAAGTTGCAGTTTTCAAGGAAATTCTGCGCGAAAGAATAATGTCCTTTTAAAAAGTGGTTTCCCCTTTGGTAATTGAACTTTTTTTTCGACAATTAACGAGGAGCGAAAAGAGAGAGAAAAAAAGAAGAAAGTCGGGTTAACGCGTTAAGAATGTCGTTAGATAAGGTTAAATGAAAGAGGAGACATGTTCGCCGTGAAAACGATCGAACTTTCGAAACACGGAGCGAAGACACGCTCTGGAATTTATGGCACGAGAGGTTGCATCCCTGTTAGATTTAACGCAGCCGCTTTTTACAGTCTTTGAACGCGTTTTACGAAATATTTTCACTGTGCATCGTTTTTTACGACAACGCGATTGGAGTAGTTCACTTCGAGCCTCTGTAGCCGTTTCGGGGAGCAGATGTATTTAGAATCATTAGTCCTAGATAGTCCAAGCTGCTGGAAAGTTTCATTTCAATTCAATTCAATTTTTCAGAGTTCCAAGATTCGTCGAAATTCAATTAAATTACAATTTAATTTCAATTGAATTCAATTTGTCAATTTTTAGAGTTTCAAGATTCGTCGAAATTTAATTTCAATTGAATCCAATTTGTCAATTTTTAGAGTTTCAAGATTCATCGAAATCCAATTAAATTACAATTTAATTTCAATTGAATTTAATTGGTCAATTTTTACAGTTTCAAGAATCGTCGAAATTTAATTTCAATTGAATTCAATTTGTCAATTTTTACAGTTTCAAGATTCATCGAAATCCAATTAAATTACAATTTAATTTCAATTGAATTTAATTGGTCAATTTTTAGAGTTTCAAGATTCGTCGAAATTTAATTTCAATTGAATTCAATTTGTCAATTTTTAGAGTTTCAAGATTCGTCGAAATTCAATTAAATTACAATTTAATTTTTCAATTTTTAGAGTTTCAAGTTTCACCGAAATTTAACGAAATTACAATTTTTATTTCAATTTAATTTAATTTTTCAATTTTTAGAGTTTCAAGATTCATCGAAAAGTAGCTTACTTGTTCCGCTTTTGAACAGTAATTGTTGCCTTTGTGTTTTCTAATTTTGCGCAGAAATTACTCAAATGGAACCGAGTTTAATTTTTTCACGGTCATTTCTTGAGAATATATGACATTGGGTCAATTTGGCCCAAATTTTCTTATTCGTGTAACGTTACAAACTTCGTACAAAGATTGATATGTGCAATGCAGTAAAATTCCGATAATCCGGCACCGTTCGACTGTCATTCAACAGGAACGTTATTCTTCAACACCAGTAGTCAGTTGATGGTGCGTTTAAAACTAATTACTCCTACGATTAGTCCGATTTATGCCGTGTTCCGACTCATTTCCATCGAAAGAACGTTACTGTACCAACTACGGCAATTTTTTAAATTATTTTTCTCATTTTTACTGCATTACACAGATATAATCCAATAATCCACCAATGTCAAAATCCCTAGTGTGCCAAATTATCGAAATTCCACTGTATTAAGAAAAAAAAAAAAAGAAGAAATTATACAGTTCCGTTTAACAAACTCCAAGTGACCATAGATAGGTTCTCCGTGAAAAGCAAATTATCACCGAAATTTTTATCACCGTTATATATCGTCCACTCGAAACGGATAAATTCTAGGTTAATGACTATTCTTTATTATACCGCCGCAAGTGGTTGAAAATTCGCGCGACGCGTTAGAGCGAATATATACCCACGCTGTGTTTCCCCTTCTTTTATTTTTTTTTTTTCGCGCGCGAGAAAAGTAAGCAACGATCGTACGAACTCGTTTTGTTCTTCCTTTGTGCTTTCGTGTTCATCATGGTTGCACGGCGATTCTTCCGTTTCCGCGGTGTAGAAATGAAGAGTCGACGGGGTGGGAGAGAGAGAAAAAAAAAAAAGAAGCGAGGTCCACGAGGAACGATTTATCCACGTGCGAAACGCCGATCTTCTGGCCGTGTTAATGTGCCGCGGCACAGAAATAATAACTTTGCCGGGTGAACGGTAGAAATAAAGTAACGAGCGCATCGTTGCCTCGTTAACGCGGGACTCTCGTAGCCGTTAATTCGCGGCAACGCGCGTCGCATAATTTATCCATCGCGCTCACCCACCTCGTTCACGATAATTTGACGCGAAGTTGTCCGTGCATAGTGAATTTAATTCGTGGCATCGATTGATCGTGCCGGCATTAATTCAATGGTTTCGTGTATCGCTCGCGGCACAATTTGCCGCGATATACAGGGTGTCGTGCAGTTTCGTGGTACAAGCTTGTAGGTGGTGATTCTGCGTTAAAAACTGGATCGAAAATGTGGAATAAGATTTTTTCATAAGAGGTTTAGTTTTCGAGAAAATTCAATTTGAAATTTCGTGGGTGCGCGCGTGCATTTAACTATCTCCTCCGGATAAACGATGCCAGTGTCTATTTTCGCTCTTTAATTGTGTGAAAGCTTGTAGGATTCTTTCTTTCAGCTTTCTGTGTAGACTGTGCTTTTGCGGAATGTGTGACATTACCATTGTTGATCAAATGTAAAAGTATGAGCGGAAGCAACTGTTTGGGGCGAATCTTTAAACTGAATTTTCTCGGAAGCAAAGCCTCGTACGTAAAAATTTTATTCTACATTTTCGATTTAGTTTTTCATGCACATGACACCCTATATATTTCTTTCCCGAGTATGACAGCATAAAAATTGTAACGCCTAATAGACTAACAATGGAGAGTCTTCAAAAATGTAAATGGTAGATTTTGATGGAAAAAGATTTGACACGTACTTTTTCCACGTGTCGAAATCCACATTAAAGGGAGGAGAACAACCCTCGAATTTTTGGGGCACAGAAACTGTCGGAAACTGCTAGGTACCTATAGAAAAATGGTTCAAACATAAAGATTGTTTTCGAACACAGAATTCAGCTGTGCAAATGAGATAAAATAAAATTCATTTGCTCAAATAATATATTACATATTAGCATATTTCTTGGTTAATTTTCATCGGAAAATAGTAATTTATTTTCGTGTAAATTTACATGTACGTATAAACTAGAGACGATACTATAAAACACGGATAAATTGGAAGTTTCATTTTCTGTATTACAACGAAAATTATTGCATTTATAATTTTCATACAGTTGCTACCAAAAGTCTGTCGATTTTAAGTTTCTAATCAACTTCGTTCGCAAATAATAGATACACGATATACGAGGTATTGTCGTAAATTTTTTGAGAGCTCTTTCAATAACGAACTTACTTGAAGTCCTTACAAGATGAAATTTGAAGAATATAGAAAATGAAAAGGGAATAGGAGAAAGTAATTTGGAAAATGCTTTGAAACAAAGTCAACAATACTGCAGACTCTACGGTGTGGAGAATCTGAAATGGAATTGGAGTATTTAGAGAACTACTACAGGAGACAAACAAATCTGAACACTCCAGCGAGTACTTTTATCCAGAGTTTCCGTTTTCATCAACAAATTAAATGGAAAATAAAGACGATGCATTTTCACAGTTAAAAGAAAGGTTTATTTACAAATTCCATCGCTGGAACAACGTAAATTCTGTATTATTGGAATTAATAAGAAAATATGGCTGTTTAGAAAAAGAAAATTCTTTAGTATAAGGAAGAAAATGATTTCGATAAACCTTTTTAACATGTTTATGACAAGGACTGTCCTCTTTATGTCTTAAACCATCTTATTCATTTTTCTAAAGCTTTAAATTCTTCAAACTTTTATGAAGCATAAGATTCGTGAAAAAAGGGAAAATATTTTCAGTCTTGTCCTTTGCTAACAGCAACTACTTTTATTTTGGAATTTAAGGATGAAAATTGATTCGATTAGAATTTGATTTTCGAAGAAAATTTTCAAATTTAGTTGCAAAAATTCTAGAATGCTGACAAAATTTTGTTATTCGAATATTAAGAAGTAAAATTGCCATTTAAATTTCTGGATTTCTTAAAAATACGTAGAAAATAATGAAATATCGAATCTCACGAATAAAATAATTATTTTCCCAGTAAAATTTAAGCAAGGTGAATCTTAGACGAAATATAATTCATTTTGTGGTCAATAGCGACTCTAATGGCCTCTTTTTTCAGATTTTAATAACATTTTAATTTTGTCAAATGAAACACAAGATAATATTCTGCGACTAAATAAATAAATATCAGTGCTCTATTTTGATAACGAAGCTATTATTACTCCTTTCCTCCTATTTACACACGACATTTTAATAATTTATCTTAATATTACAGTAATCGGGGTTGTGGAAACCCAGGAATATCATTTTTTCACATTTTGTATTCAAAGAACTTAAGAAGAGAGTCTAAGAAACTGCAAAAATTAAATGTATGTAATAGCTTTGGCGTTTTTAATGTTTCCACTGACAAAACAATTTCATTTTTGAATTACACAATTTTCAGAATGAACTATCGCTTCCATAGAATCTAGATTAAACTGACTCCATTAAATGCCACGCGTCTTGAACAAATATTTCAAATAATTTCTTTCCGAAAACAAAACCATATTTTACAGTCGTTTGATATTTGATAAAAATTTTTTAAAAATTCCTTTTGAAATTTTAATAAAAACCGAAGATGGACTATGTTTTCCACGAGAGTTCATCGTCCTTAAAGGGTTCAATGGAGTTCTACTAGAACACGTCTTGCAGTTCGAAAGCGAGCATATCAATCGCAATCGTTGAGAACATACGAGGCTGAACACGATTCCTAACAATTTAGGCAAACGTTGCTCTCTCAAAGCGAAAAAGAGGCTTCTTTGTCACGAACTTCACAATAAGAGTCGGAGAATAAAAGCGCGAAATGTCGCCTCGATTTTCACCCTCTTAGCGTACAGAGGATACTTTTCACTTTAAGAGGAAATTAAAAAGTCACTTTTTGAAAAAAGAAAAAAAAAATGTATACAGTTACCTTCGGTAATTTGCTGTTTAACGTGACATGTCATTTATTCAAATCAGATGAACAGGAAATTTTTTCTAATATTTTCTGAATATGACATGTATACATATATATTTTTTCAATTGTTGCATAGTTTTCAATTTCTTTTTAGGAGTGATTTCGTTCGTTTCAGTAGGGAAATTACAATATCTCGTTTAGCCAAAATTTTTAAATGTAGAAAAAAATGAATAGATAATATCACATTTTGAAACTTTATATAACTTTTTCTCAAAAAGCGAGAGAGATACCGAAACTAAATTTTAACCACATATTCCTCGTCGGTAGATAAAAGAATTGATACGCAAGTTTTGCTGTATCTTGCTTCGTTCATTACTAGTAACAATTTCTCATTCGAAAATTAAAAATAAAAGGAAGAATTTTTGAAAAATTATATTTTTCGTTCCAAGCAATATTTACAATCTGTAACATATAAAAGGGAGTAAAAAATGAGAAATTTCGAGAGAAAGGTGCATAAAGTTGGCATATTTAACATGTGATCAGCAAGTGTCAGTAAATTTGCTATCAAAAACAAGAAAATTTTCGAGTATCATGTATGAATATACAAAATTCCTTCTTTTGAATATAAAATACAATGGAAAAATGACGAGAGAATTACACGCGAGTCAGAAGAGCGCGTTTTAAATGAAATCCATTTCTGATTATACAATAAACATTGACAAATCCAAGTGAATTTTCTAATACAAAAAATATTTTTAGCACTTTTTTTTTCTTGAACTTTTCAATTACTTTTGTTAATTTTCGTATTTCGACATTTTCAAATGGATTTCGTCTTTTTCTTCACGAAGAGCCACTTATAGTAGTACAGCACTCATGGTAAAAAAATATAGAGGTGTTCCTATGCTCTTTCTCCAAAAACGTGAAATCATGTATAAAGTCGAGTTACTCGTTTTCAGAGATGTTCGAGTGCGTTCATTAACATTTAACGCGTTACACATACTGGATGCTCCACTTAGAAGATTAAAGCCACTTCGACATTGTATTTTATATTTAAAAAAACACAGACACACACCTTATTAATTAGTACTAATGTACAGCAAATAGAAAAAGTTAATTTATTTCTATAAACATTAGATTGTGCTAATTGAAATTGAACACTCTTTTTAAACTCTGTTTAATTTTTAACATGTAGAGGTCAATATGCAAATTTACAGAAAATATCTGCAACGATTCCTGAGAAAAAGGTGCATAAAGCTGGAAAATGCAGAGCATTAGCAATGTAGACCTTTTCGATTCCCTTTAAACGATAGCACGCTATAAAACGAGCTTTTTTACCAACACAGTCGAGACGTTTTCGCGATCTGCAAGATCGTACACGGCTATCTCACCGCGGCTTTTCCGCTTCTGGACGTTTGCCTTTCCAGTTCTCCTAATTTCGTTACCCAGTTCAGGAACAATTTCGTCCGCGTTCGAAACTTTACGTGGATCTGATTGCCAATCGAACTGCGCTTGTCAATGTTTTCACGAGGAAACCGGGAGATTCCGTGGAATTTTCGGGGTTGCAATGTTGGGCAGATTGAGATGAGATAAACTCTGGTCTCACAGTTTATGAAAAGTTGAAAGAATAGTTTCTATGTATGTACTTCGGTGTCTAAATAAACTAGTTTCGTTGTTCCAATTTATAAAAATAATTAGTCCTTGAATTGCAAAATTCTTCGAATGCTGCTTTTGCAGTGTCTTCATCTCGGAATCATTTATTTGTTTAAAAAAGGGTCGAGTGAGAATTTCGTATTCTTTACCGTGGGTTGTTCTCAGTCTCGTCATTTTGAAAAGTCACCAATCTCGAATTTTGCATACCAATGTTCCTAACATTTACACAACCTTCTTCAAATGCAAAATTTATATTTTCACCAGCTTTTACAGAAGTTTCTCCAAGTTTAAACTTATGTAAGAAAAATTACGCGAATACCCTGATTATTAATCATCTGAGAGAATAATGTCCAAACAATTTGTATTATGAATTTCTTTGCTATTCGATACACGTGTACTATAGCCAGTCCCTCCTTCTCGAGAATTGTGTATAAAAATTTACGATGGGACAAAATTCAATACTGTACGATATCGATCAATATGATATGACATTTTGTTGTAAATCCGTCGGTAAAGGCGAAGCCCCTGCCCGCAATCGATAGGCAATACGATCAACGCCGTCTGTACATCGTTCAAAATAAGAGTAACCTCGCTCTCGGACCAATTCTCGTCCGTTCTGCGCATGGACAGAGGGTAAGACGGAGAAAAACGTAGGCGGTTAAGTGGGGGGTTTGGACGTTCTAGCCCTGTCTTAGGCACGTTCCATGCGCGAAACGAGTTTACTCTTATTTTGAACGCCGTCTAGCACGGTGGAGACGCTTTTGGGGCTCTCGCCCCGATTTTCAATTGCTCTAACACAGATCAAGTTTTTCCAACGCGCTGCGATGTAATGTAATCTTATTAAGAATATATAATCCAGCACCCCCAAAATAACACGTTTCATTTGCACCAACCTAATAGAAAATTCTGTACACCCTGTATACACGAAATACATTCACGTGTATATCAGAAGTTTCATTTTGTCTACAGGAATTCACCGCTATTCCCCTCAATCAATACACGAGCAATTTCGAGTATAACAATAACAGGTGTGATAATAGTGACGCATCCTATTACAGCGGACCGAAGGGTGTAACGCGCGCGAAATTTCCTGGAATTATTATTTACACCTGTTGGCCCACCACGTTAACCATGAATTTCATTATGTTCAATTTCATTAAGCTATTTGCGCAAACCAGCCGCCCTATTAAAGATACAATTGTTCCCTGGCAAATGAACGTTGAATTTCTCCATGAAACGCACGCGTTCGGGATTCTCGTCTGCCTTCATAACGTCGCGTCGCGTCGGTTCGCTACATAGAAGAGTGACACATCTCGCAAATTATTAATTTTGAAACACCTGCAGGGAATAACTGTGAAATTGAGCTATTTTTATGTGAAAGAGCGTAAATAAAATTCACTTGAAAATTATACTATTTAACGAGACCCCAATGTGACACTATTCAAAATAGGGGTGTTTTAATACTTTTTTTTTTCAAATTAAGTAATACATATAAAGAATATTTTATTAGAAAACCTCAAAACTAGATAATTATTTATTTGATATCAGATTTGATGTAATTTCTTTTTGTGATAATATTTGGCAACTGTAAATTGATACAAAGTTACTGAGGATTTCACAGTTATTCCCTTTGTTTTCTCATATCGAACTTTGCAATTCTAGCTTTCCAATCAAATTTTCAACGTACAGCACACACTCGTATGGGATTTTCCATCGCTAGCGTACTTCAATATCGAATCTCTGAGAGATTCAAATTTGTTAATCCTAATACCAAATTTTTGGTGACTGTGCGAACTTTCATTACCGATTCCCGTACGGATTTTTTCAATTCTCAATTACCATTGCATCGAAGCACTTCGTTTTTCTAGCTGTAAATCTCGTACAAAATTTAAATGATAAAACTGAACAATTTTCTTCTCTATATCTATATACAGCTTTTGAACTTTTATTTTAAACACTAACACAAACATGGTAACATTAAAAATTCTTAACACAGCATATATTCACTAAAATATAACAGCTGGTAGTTATTAAAATTTATATTTGATTTAATAGTAATGAATTGTGTTCAATGAAATATTAATTTTTATTAAAATGCAACATATTTTTGTATCGATACTAAACAAAATAAATAAAACTAAAAATAAATTTTTCGTTGCAGAAAAATTCTGTTATCAGCTGAATCGACGAGATCAGAAACGAAATATGTCAATTTTTCTTTTTAATTCAATTATGCACCGAATCATTCTGTTCACATTTAAATACATCAAATGAGCACAGAAGCAACATAAGTCGTAAAAGTTAAAAAAAATATTGAAATAGAAATATCATAAACTATATACTATCGACGAAGAAAATTATATTTTCGTTTATTACACTGCTAAAGATGCGCATATTTCAGAAAAATTTTGAGAAGAACGTTGTCGTTAATTTTGAAAAGAAAGGAGCAAGTTTTACTTGCTTCTGAAAAGTTAATTAAACGTGACTTATGCTGTTTCTGATCTCACCGATTTAGACTAATTCGAATACAGAGGAGAAAACTTCCATCTTAGGCGAAATGAAGAAAGTACGTAGAAGAAAGAGTCTGCGCGAAATAGTTTTATTAAATTAAGTTCCACTAGAATGCTCGGAGGAATTAAGCCACGGAAAATTAAAATGAGTAATGCTAAGTGAGGAGGGAGAAGCGAAATTTTGTTCGCGAGTTTACCACTGCAGCGTGTTATGCTGTACTTTGTTTGAAAAAATACTTCTTGTTGCTGCGTCATTCTGCGTTTACGTCACTCTGTGTATTACTGTGTTTTCGGTGCGAATTAATTCCAAGATTGAACTGTGAATAATTAAAGTTTAAAAAGTTGTTGGTAATTTCGATTGCGGCGAAAGAAATTCATAATTACATTGTAATAATAATTCTAATTTAATTGTAAT
>NW_017100181.1:1906703-1916264 GCF_001263275.1 Habropoda laboriosa | reverse complement strand
CAATGTTTTTTAGTCATTCTCTTGCATTTCCAAATAAATCCAATTTTTATTTAATAAAAAGTCACACTGACGATACATAAGGCGGAAATGCGAAATAAAAGTTCGTACGGTTTGAGAGCAGAGTGCACTGTGTCAATTCGTGAAGTTTGAAATTCTGTGGAAATCTGTTGAATATTGTTGAAATTAAAAGGAAATGTTTTAAATGGACTGCATAAACTAAATGTAAAGTACATATAATTGTTTCTACCATGCATTTTCTCATTTCTTTATTTTACTCTTTTTCTTGCAAGAAGAAAGTTGCAAACACATTTATCGGACTTACTCTTCCATGAATAATGATAGACGACGATAAAGCCTCGCGGGCACAGTTAGTAACGGATCAGCAGTTGATAATAGATCAAAGGGATAATGTCGGGCGCTCGGTGAGTAATCCATCAGTAGCCATTTTTATAATTTTCATCCTACCTTCATGAAAATAGCACCAGCGAATTGGTGAGGATTTCCCGATGAAAATGAGCCCAAACACGACATAAATCGGACTAGCTTGAAGAATAATCATTTTTGAAATCATCCTTGAAAATCTGGGACATTTAAATTGATGACTGGTGGAAGTACATTGATTTATGTCATGTTTATACTCATTTTCATCAGGAGAATTTCACCGTCTCATTGGTACTATTTTCATGAAGATAGGTTGAAAATTAGAAAAACTGAAATTTTTCATATTGGATAATTCGTTGCAACGCAAACGGTATCCCTGTCTAGAAACGGGTCTTAAGCGTCGTTGCTTGACGCATTACATACGTCCATCTCGCTTGCTCTCATTTTGTCTGTTTTCTTTCCTGGTTGATGGCAGTCATGATTCTTTCTAACTCTCGAGCTTTCCTCGCGTTCTATGATAGCCACGTAACACATTTAAAAAAATAATCGATGCGATCTTTAACGTTCACTATTCTCTTATCGTCGACAGCTGATTGAATACCATTTGTCCGAACCGTTTACCAACACCGCAACTTCCCCTCAACCGGCTGGCAGTGTAGAACTGAAAAGTAGCGGGGGTAATGTACCCGCCTACTTTTCGCCGCTCGCTTGGTGGGGGCGATGACGTCAGAAGCCTCCTCTTTGCTTGGCCAATCTGTATGTTTACATGACCTTAACTCATTCTTAGAAAGAGTTAGAATACGGTATCGAAGTTTGGCCACCTATTTCAGTGTCACCCCGCATAGATCCACTATTAACGTTTTCACTGACCTCCGCAAACTAACCGCCTCCGTTCAGCAACAATTCTATCCCACGTGATACAGCATCAGAGCCAAAGCAAACCCCTTAAATCATCGTGGATGCAGAGAGCCGCGTAACCGGGACATCGAACAACACAGACTCGATAATTCATTACGCAATCTGAGGAGCGGATGCACGAAAGGTGGTGGCATATTTAGAGGACTACCTCTGCCGTGGGGCGGGATAAAGGGACGAGCGACGACAAATTCACCCTGCTCGTAACAGCAACCATCGCCGTTAATTAATAAACGAAGCTACACCGCCTCGAATTAACACGGTACGTGCAGCGAATATTCTCCTTCTGTTCGTTTCAGTTTCGATTCGCGTCCATCTTGTTATTTGCGGAAGGAAAATCAACGACCCGGTTTTCTTTTTACTCCTTTTTCTTTTTTTCTTTCTTTTTGCTTTAACGTTTGATCTTTCGTTTGCTGTTTTTCTCTGTACATATTCGCGAGTCTGGTTGTATATCGGAGATTTTTGAACGATGAGTAAACAGAGGCAATACGACGAATGTGAGATAAATCGAGGTGTATTCGAGGCATGAAGAAGAGATTTGTGTACTCTGGCGACGGAACTCCATAATTGGCGTAATTTCGACGTGAGTGAATTTTAATAAATATTTGATTCTTTGGTTCCCCGTGTTTCTTCTGTGGTTGTATAACACTTGTTAACAAGTTGAATAGGAATATATTTTATAACAACAGTAACTAAATACACACGTAAAAGAAATAATGATAATTTGATTGTCCCTCTCTAAATATATCTCGCAATAAATTCTCACGTACTCTCAGATATCAATAACAACGCGCTTCTTATGTTTTTACCCCCAGTTACCATGTATGATCTACAAATTTATCACCAAATCTCGAGACCATACGATATATTCAATTCATTCACGCCATCACTCACATCTTATTATTAAACCAATTCCACATCTTCTGCTAAATATATTGTCTGCTAAATAAATTGGTCTTACTGTTGATATAAAAAATTATCTTAATATAAAATAATCCCCTATTTTCTTAATAAGTTGGAAGTGTAGATTTAATTACAAAATATGCTTTGTCTGCTAAAGACACCTTGTAGTGCCCACCGAGCTTCAAAAATTATTGCAAATTCGAATATCAACGAACAAAAAATGAAATTTGAATTCTCCAGATGAGAAAAGTACCAAAGAAAACAGAACCTTTCTCAATTTAGCGATCTTTGATGACAACATAAAACAGGATTAGTTTCTTCTTTTATCAGATGAGAAATGTAACTTAAAAATAATATTTCATCTCTTTCCAATTTTCTGTTATACTTAATCGTATTACAATTAATTCTCGATTTTATTAGTTTTATAGTCATTGTGTACCTCTCGTGAAATTAATACTCCTTTCATTGTATACACACAAAGTAGCAAATATTATTGCGCGTTTTTATTATAATCATTTGTTTAAAATTACAGTTAAAATTGTACGAAAAAATTGAAAATGAAATTTCAACGAATTTTTATAAAATTAGAAAAATAAATTCGCTGTCATACTTTGATCCTCTGATGAAATTCAATAGTATGGAGAGTAGTTCATCGTGACAGTAATTGTCAGATGTAGCAGAGGAATTCCATTCATTTTATGCTTCATATACATTTGTTCGAACGAAACTTGTACAGAAATGAACAGTGGATAGCCTGAACACCTGTTGTAAATCAACCCATTTCGAGATCACCTATCAATTACTCTCGCTCGTTCTCAGCTCGATATCAATCATTTTGCGGCGGGCGTGATAGTGTAAAAACTGTTGGCTTTTAAATCGAAAAAGTGACACGTCGAAAAGAGTGTCAAATTTTTTCTCTCTCTCTCTCTCTCTCTCTCTCTCGTCACCTTTATTTATCATTTAATTCACTTCGAGCCTTATATTTTTCTATATTTTCAGTTCTTCTTAACCCTAGAGCGGTCTTCGGGTCTTTTTTGACCCATCGCCTTCTTATCTTTTTTATTACTTTTGCTGGTAACAAAAATTGTTACACCTAAGACCTTTGGGTCAAAAAAGACCCAAAAACCTCAAGTGTACAGTCGAACGAAAGAACGCACTAGGGTTAATTCTGTTGATTCAATTCATAATTTTTTCTAAATTTTTTTCTTAATTTCGCGATTGGACATCGATATTAATTGCAATATTAAGCAATTACTTTTTCAACCTTTCAATTTGTGTATATACTTTTTAACGAATAAGAAGAAAATAGTACCTTCGTACTTTCTTTTACAATAAAATTCGGCTATTCGTATTTTACAGTTTTCAAATATTATTCCGTTTAATATACAACATCCTTTAAATTCAAAAACTTGTCAAACGTCAAAAGTTCTCCAGAATCAAACATAAAAAGAGAAAGGAAAAAGAACACCGTCTCATTTATTCAAAGTCTAAATTACAAGTATGAAATACTTTCACGATCATTTCTGGTCATTGATAAAAATATCGATAAACCGGGTGAAAAAAACCCACGAATGTACAATTTTTCACGGTATTTATATAATTAATCGAACCGTTCCACTTGGACGAGTCAAGTAACGATGAAAAATCGGATGAAAGTGTGTTGTATAATACTTCCGACGGGGGAAAGAAACGAAGAAGATTTTCCACGAAGAAAGCTGCTTTCAGTCTGAAAGTTTAAATTCTCAGTGACGGCTGAAGGTGTCGTCAATAAAGACGACTGCTATCTCCAACTGTCCAGTTCTTTGAAAGTTCGTGGCTATGCAGAGGAGAGACTTTTCAACGGAAGCGACGCCATTTTTCACTTCGATCCAGGAATAATTCGCACGAGGTGAAAGAGAGGTTATTTGAAGCGATTCAAGACACTTCCGTTCGAAGCTCGTTCGATGATAATACGAAAATGATAGCTATTGTCGAACGGAGCTACTCGATTCTCTGACTTATTAGCTTCATATCTTTCTTCCGTGTGAACGAGGAGAGGTTAAATTGAAGATAATGATTGATCGCTGTCAGAGCACGATAATGATTGATTGCTGCATTTTATATTATAATAGTAGGTATATCGTTTCCGGTCAAGGTAAATTTTAATCTGAATTTTATCAATCTTCAATTTTACCAACGTATTTTTAGTCTGAGATAATTACCCCCAATGAAGTTTAGCTTTCAACCTAATTTTGACACGCCGTTCGTGTCAGTATCAATAAAAATTACTGTAGCGAATTAAACTTAAAGGTAAGGCTTTGTCCTTTACAACGATACCAGGCAGAGCACTGAATTCTACTAAATACATACATATTTAAAATTAAGTATATAGTGCGGGATCTTCGCGTCTTAGGTTGGGTGGGGTTCGAGCTGACTACACTTAAATATCGCAACCTCACGAGAACACTGTGCCACTATTATCGGAGCTACCGCACTCGTCTGCAGCGTTAAACGTCTGTTTTCGAGTTTGTCCTTGTCACTCGGTCACTATCGCACGTTCACCAAAAGGGCGCGGAAACGTTAACTGGGTAGACGGATCTAAACGTTGCCTCGTGGTCCGGATTTGTCCACGCCAGGGAGCAAAGTCGGAGCCAGGCAGGATCTTTGTCCGTTCGATGTCCACACAAGGGAGCGTCTTGGAGCAAGTATCCGTTTTTGTCCATAAAAATCGTAGATCGGCCCTCTTTTTATCCTTGCTGGGGGTCCCCTGGGCCAGCGAAACTGATGGAGTGGGGGAGTGAGATAGTGGGGGAGTCTATAAGGGATGGTGACGAGGGCGCTACTCTGGTGGCCGCTCGGAGCACTACCCTCTTTACGGAGTGCGCTACAAGTATCAATAATATCGAAATGAAATTTGGTACAATTCAGATACATACGTACACAGTATCTAGTTCCACCAGTGACGAGGGCGCTACTCTGGTGGCCGCTCGGAGCACTACCCTCTTTACGGGGTGCGCTACAAGTATCAATAATATCAAAATGAAATTTGGTACAATTCAGATACATACGTACACAGTATCTAGTTCCACCACGAATTAGTTAGATTAAAGAAACAAACTTGTAAATAATAATTCCATATTTAGCCTCGTTAATAATTAAGAAATGTGAAAAAAAATTATAGCCCAAAGTTGGCGTAGTGCGCAAAGCCTTGGCTTGCTAAGCCGAAGGTCCCGGGTTCGAATCCCGTTGGGTCCATCGAAATTTTTCCCTAGGTTCCTACACTTATGAAGAACTTTTTACCGCGTTTAGGAGACAAATACACAAATAACCTTAAAAGCTGCATGTGATCTTAAATTTGCAAATTAAAAAAAAAAATTCTTCCCATATAACTATCTGTTCCACAAGAAGAAGCAAAAAGTGTTAGATAAAACTTATTCCAATTCGCTGTAAAGAATATAACCGTTCTGGCCTGCAGAATTCAGATCACATTCAGAATCGGATTATTCCTCGCGTTATATCAAAATCAAACGTGCACGCATACGCTTTAGCAGCTAAAGCGTCTGAATCTCATCTTCGATAATCACGTGCAGGCGGCCATAGTTGCACATTAGCGTGTTATACCCTCACGAGCATTTACACGCTTTGTTACGGAGAATAGTCGCGTTTTCCCCGAGAAAGCATGCTCGACGTACACATGTACCACTCTCTTTGGGGGTAAGTCGTGTTCCGTGCACGCCGGTCGCCGTTTGTAAAGGGAAACTGGCGTTTAATCGCGATACCGTAATTTCTCACTTCTGTTACTGCAATAATTTTCCTCGACTGAAAACCCCGATTCCTGTTGTACGAGTGTATCTCGGATAGATGACGCGATACTTGGAATATTAATATTATTAACAGATATCTGGTCTTCGCATTTTAACGATTTTTCCAAATTTTTCATCGAACAAACTCGCGTGTCAATTTTATTTATATTCCAAGCTGATTCGTTGCTGTGTTATTTTGATTTTTTTTTCTTTCTGCGAAGAAAGCGTGAAATATATTGATCTACTATGTTTGCAGATGTAGCATTTTTTTACGAATATTTATAAATTTGTGTACGAAAAAGTTATGTTTGTACGTGATGTGAAAGGGAAAATTCGAAATTATTTGCATCTATACAGAAATTTTATTCAATACTTACTTCACTTTCGATTCGACCACAATAAAGATATTTTACTCTTTGTTTAATAACAAAAAAGAAGTTACATACAAGAATTACAAGAAAATAGCAATAAAGAGGAAAATATATGACTATAGTTAGAGGGAAGGATAGAAATATTGAAGAAAATGTTTAATTTACTACGTACTTCTCTGATTAACTTTTTGCAATGATAAATTACACTTGTATTTGTTAAAATAAATTCGTCAATAATACAGATTTCATACCGTAAAGAAACCATATAATTTCGTTACTATAAATTGCAACAAAATTCGAAAATCTGAAGATATGGAACTCCGATGAAAATGAAACTGAAATTAATCAAACATTTACGAACTCCGTTTGTTCTTTCGTCGCTCAAATATCACAACACAGAATTCGATCGTTCGATTCGTAATTTAGAAATGTACAGTGGACGAAGAATGTTAATTAAAACTTCTTTCACTTATTACACAGTGAGATGTAATACTTACGAACGACAGTGCAAGTACATAAATATATGCACATTACGTGATCACGATGGAATGCAAAATTATGCAGCGATGCATCAAAGTTTTCGCGAATAAGAAGATTCTCCGCGGTGCAAGCAACGAGGAATGTAATTCCCTTTATGGGACGCCGGCACAAGCCCTAATGCGTTGTTTCATATCCTCTGGAAACGCTGGGACAGTCTGGCGAACTTTATCTTCGATATGACCTCATAAAAAAGGAGTTCAAAGCGTTGCTCGAGGAATTGCTCTTCGATCCGACGATTGCTGTGACACGCGATTACGTGACTGACGGGTTCGTCGTGTCCATCTTTCTCTCTTTTTCAACTCGACGAAACGTTTAGGGAAAATTAGGGTCGCCATGGAAGTTCTCTCTTTTTTTTCATAAATTTGACGAATTTCATAAGTGACGACGAAAGTTGTATTTCTGCTGGGACAGTGTTGCGGTCCAGGAAAAGCCACAAATGTTTTGACTTCACGGTTTTGCTATTTTTCAGTGTTTCGTTTTTTAAGCTCCTTTGTTAATTAAATCTCTCTTTAAAGAGTTACTCCCTGAGGTGTGTAGAAGTAGGTAAACTTCGAGAATTCTTTTCATAGGTAACTACCAAATGAAAAGTTTCAATTTTTGTCAGAGGATGTAAATGTACTAGGTGTACAAATTAATTCGGTGCCTCTGTTCACAAACTTCAATGT
Organism: Habropoda laboriosa; assembly: GCF_001263275.1. Taxonomy (NCBI): domain Eukaryota; kingdom Metazoa; phylum Arthropoda; class Insecta; order Hymenoptera; family Apidae; genus Habropoda; species Habropoda laboriosa. The sequence goes on along the minus strand of NW_017100181.1, from coordinate 1,908,707 downwards.
TTGTATAGAAAATAATCAAACACAATTTTAAGGTTCGAAATAATCTCTGGTATTTTGGATCACCTTTTTGTATTTATCGCATAAATGACGAATTCCCTGTCCGAAAAAATATGCTGGTTTTGATAAACGAGTCGAGACTGTGCGAAAGAAGACACTGAATTAATTTGAACACGTAAGAACTTTCAGCTTCTTTCTGAAATTTTTTAAAAGTAAAAATGTTGCACTAACATGTACTATATATATGTGTGTATTTTATAACGAAAAAAATACTAAACAATACACTGAATACCCTATAATCGTGTACCAAAAGTTCTTCTCGACTGAACTTAGGCTTTCCGAGAAAAAAATTTCTGAAGAAACCGATGTTGAGGCCCAGAAACTGTTTTACCGACGCAGAAATTCTACGCTTCTGCGCGCCGTGCGCCATTTTGGTGCACATTTGTAAACACTCAATAATAATTGGACATATTACTTGTTCAAATCCATTATTTTGTATACATAAGAGTATCTTTGTAACTGTGATCGCTGCACAAGGAATTTCATTCGAGAAACATGGAAAATACACAGGTGATTTATTATTAAATAACTATGAAACAGCTTCGGTTTCCTTTGAAGGTTATGTTGCTTGAAAATTGCTCGAAAATAGTAACTTAATGTTGTACATTATCTCTTGTGCACTATTAAAGTAATTTAATATTCGACATTCAATCTTATTTTAAAAATAAGAAAATTAAAATACGATGCTAACGGTATCGTTGAAATAAACGATTCATTAACTCAAGTGGATTAACTTTATTCTATAAACACGATATGCGGTAGAATTATGGAAGAAATCTTTATCGATTTTCATTAAGGGGATTATATATTATAGCTCCGCTAAATACGTATTACAGTGTTAACTTATTAACACCAAAGTATGACAAATATAATTTAGAAAATCCCTTTTCAAATACTAACGATAAATTCGTTTGTATCAAAAAGATATAAATAATTTATTATTGAAATTTTTGTGAACATGCACCATCTGAAGAATTTATTTACACTACTGAAAATTTTCTTAATTATTTCAAACAAGTATAATTAAGTTCCTCGAATGGTGTCAGAATTTTAATATTTCTTCAAGTTACTAAATTAAATATTTGAAAAATTTAATTTTATGTTTTCTGCAAACTGTTTGGGTAGCTTGAAATGTTTTAAAATAGACAAAAATTCTACCTAAGAGAGTGTTGTGTCCTCTTTGGAGTTGAATACTTTAGATACAAAAATAGATTTCTCTTTTAAAGCACACAGTTTCTTTCTGGCCTGGTTTAATAATATATTTCTACATTTTATTTCAACAAAGTGTAACATTTTTTTCTTAATCGTTAAATCTGAAATATCTCGACTTCCGGAATATTTAAACATCGTCTGCAGAATTCAGAACTCAACGAAAGGAAACCGTAAAATTATCAGAAATTCTTAAAAGAAAAAGAAATAAGAGAGTATTTAGCGAACTTTTCTTAGCGTCAAATTTTTCCAAAAATTTTCTTATTCTTCGAAATTGCTTCCCTAGTATCTTCGAAAAACAACAGCTTTGCCTATGTAACTGCACATCTATCTCGAAACAATTTTTTTCTCTCGAATTCGAAAAAACACTCCAGTGACGACAACAATAACAACAACGAATTCCACCGTTGGTGCTGTTTAATTGTATTTAATTAAAGCTGGAACAGAACCGTGTGACGGAAGAATGTTAAACCTCGCGAACAGGCTTTCGACTTTAAAAACGGATACATTCGCGAAGCAGGGCAAGGAAAAAGTTGACGCCGAGACAGAGAGAGAGAGACAGTGAAGGGAGAAATAGGAAAATACAGAAAGAGAGACTAAAAAAGAGAAATAGAGAAAAATATTGAGAGAGAGAGGGGTGGGAGGGAGAGAAATATAGCAAAATACCGAGAGAGGGAGAGACAGAGGGAGGGAGAGAAATACAGCAAAATACCGAGAGAGAGAGAGAGAGAGAGAGAG
>NW_017100181.1:1892974-1906624 GCF_001263275.1 Habropoda laboriosa | reverse complement strand
AGAGAGAGAGAGAAATGCAGAAAAATACTGAAAGAGAGAGAGAGAAATGCAGAAAAATACTGAGAGAGAGAGAAATGCAGAAAAATACTGAGAGAGAGAGAAATGCAGAAAAATACTGAAAGAGAGAGAGAGAAATGCAGAAAAATACTGAAAGAGAGAGAGAGAAATATGCAGAAAAATACTGAAAGAGAGAGAGAGAAATGCAGAAAAATACTGAAAGAGAGAGAGAGAGAAATGCAGAAAAATACTGAGAGAGAGAGAAATGCAGAAAAATACTGAGAGAGAGAGAAATGCAAAAAAATACTGAAAGAGAGAGAGAGAGAGAGAGAGAGAGAAGTACAGCAAAATACTGAAAGAGAGAGAGAGAGAGAAATGCAGAAAAATACTGAAAGAGAGAGAGAGAGAGAGAGAGAGAGAGAGAAGTACAGGAAAATACTGAAAGAGGGAGAGAGAGAGAGAGAAGTACAGAAAAATACTGAGAGAGAGAGAAAGAGAGATGCAGGAGGCAGAAAACCGCGATGGCAAAGTGGTTGCCGCGCTGCTAATTTGAAGCGAGGGGAGCGGTCCGTGTGAAAAATAATTAACGCCATGGGTGCAGCTTTGCCTCTCAAACGATGATCTTTCGGAATTAACACGCGAAAGAAGAGTTAAGTTAATCCCTCGTCAATTTGTTCGTCAAAGGGACGAGCCGGACAACACAACCCTCCCGCCCTGAGGGACACCAGCCGGAGCAAAAAGGAAAACCAAAAAAGGATGCTCCTTTTTTATCGTGCTCGATGACAGGAGAAATTTACCAGCAAAAAAAGGATGCTTATTTTCGAGATTATCAAATATTTAGGTCAATTTTTTAAGGGAGAAAGAGATTGCTAGTGTAATTATGTTCTGTATCAATTGTTACTAGCAGTTTTCGAATATTTCATTCAATTATATTGGGAGAATGAATTGGAATAGTTTTGTTGAAATGCTTCTTTTTAATTTACACATTTAACGTGTTTGATATATCGATTCTTTTTAACCGTTTTGTTTGATTTATTTAACGCATTTGTTCCTTTTAATGAATGCACTTTCAAGGTACCCACTTTAACCTATTTAACACATCTACAATTTCCAATTTATCTATTTAGCATATCTACTCTTTACACTTTCTTACCTATTCATCTAATCTCTTTAACATATGCACCTATTCATTCCTTTCGCAAATGCATTATACTTCGCCTTTTCGCTTGTACCACCTGTTACATGACACTCTCTACTATTTTCACAGATGGAATATACATTTTCAAAGTTGAATTCCTTCAGAAGACAAGCTTCTATAGAAAAATTGAATTTCCACACAAGAAATAACCTTACACTTTGTCACACCCTGTATACAAGTATACAAAAGTTTGCGTACACTTATTGTCCAAGAAGTAAGGTCTTTCGTGCACATCATGAAGTTTCAAAATTCTACGCGTTCAATTTAGTTTTTCACGTAGAATCACCACCTTTACGTTTGTACCACCCGTTACACCACACTCTGCATATTCCCTCTGATCCAAGGGTTCCCAAAGTGCGGCCCGTGATGGCAGATCAGCCGCGATCCTGAATTTACAGAGATAATTTACATTTTTACGAAAAATGTAAATAAATTTTATCATATTATAATTGAAAATTGTTCAGTTAAAAAAATACTAAATTTTATGTGTAATATATCTTGTTATTACAGTAGTGCACACATAAGCGTCCGCAGACGGGACCGAATGCGGACGCTTAAGTGGGGAGGTGACTTCTGCGGATTTGACACGTTCCGTGCCGCGTGGGTCGCATACGCCCCACTCTGGACTTTCCGTTCAGGCCATTTGATATTTCGGCCTTTTCCTTCCGCTGACTTAAACTGTGCAACTACGGCGATAATTTGTTGAAACAAACATTTTCCCTTTGCTCTTATAGAGTATCTTGAACGTTACCTTTTTCACGATAACAATGATTTTTGCAATCTTATAAATATTGAAAGACGTGGGGCGCATACGACCCGCGCGGCGTGAACTGAAAGTCACCGAAAATCGGTCCGGCACGGAACGTGTTAACTAAAGAAAAGAGAGGAGACGTGTCTGAGTGGGATACCGATATACCAAGTGTCAGTTGTTCACATTCAGGAGTCGAACTCCACTCCCAAGTCCCATTTCCAAGAATCGGCGGGGACGGACGCTTAAGTGTGCAAAAATTCGGACGCATATGCGTGCGCTACACTGTATATATTTTATTGTCTTAACGGCCCGCCAAATATTTTCGAATTTCCAATTTGGCCCACCTAGGCAAAACCTTGGGAACCCCTTCTCTAATCTGTCCATTTAACCAATTCAACGCCTCCACACGTTTCCTAACCTTGTTCTCGAGCTACGCTCGTAATTTCGCTCCACGTGCCTCCTTCCTCTTCGAGACGCGGTATCGGTGAAAATTCCTTGAAAATATTCGCGAAACGCTCATTTGTTGCCATGAACACTCTCTACGTTCTCCGTTGAAGAGGCCATCAGGCCACTTTTCTGTCGTTTCGCCGGCTTACCAGCGCCGACAGGAGCTCTATTTTCGCAGAGCAAACGCGCCCGTAGGAAACTCTGAAGGAACATCTTTCTCGGCGGTCGAGTTCTCGTTTATCTTCCCGTGGGAACGGACAGTTTCGAATTCTCATTCAATTCACCCTAATCATCCCCCACCTCCGACGTTGCAAGAAAAATAATCCCCGCGTTGCAAAGCACGCCTTCTGCCACGGCGAAAAACTTCTCTCCACCGCTCAGTGCAGGTGAAACGTTGATTTAAGAGTGGAAATTAAATGAGCGACTGTCGGGGAATCTATTCTTGGAAAAGTAATTATCCCCCCTTTTCGAGCGGTAATAATGCAGGTATTCACGGACGGTGATGGTTTATTCTCGTTCCTCTTTTAATTTAACGCAACTGTAACGTCGTGTGACTTGAAACCTGCATACCAGTGTCAATATTTTCCAAGTCTCGTTTTACTCGTTTGTTATATTGGTGATTTTTGAAAGTTTCTAATATTACTAGGTCACTCCATAAGTTTGTGTTGAATTGCACAATTTAGATCCACATTTCCAACAAAAATAACTTTATTTTAACATTAGAATTTAAATAACTTTAAAAATAAAAAACAAATTGTAAACACCTTTTTCCTACTCTTTTTCGGAGGGGGGTAAGTTTATTAGGTCGTCGTTACAGAATTTCCTTGGATGTTCATTAAAATATTTCTTGCTTCCGGCAGTAACTTATGGGATGACCTAATATTTGACAATGCTATAAAGAATACACCGAGTATTTGATTCATTTGGAATTTAATAAAGAGCATCACAAATGAATTTTCCCCTCTCTACGTCAAATTGATTTCCCAAAAGGCCGATCGGGAGAGCAATCGTTACCGTTGTTGTAATAAACAAAGGGACATTAGTTTCACGGATGGTTGTAAACGTCGGTTAATGAATAAATGACAAGGGATCAGTGCTATCGCGATAACTAAATACAGAATGTTAGTTCCTATGCTAATTTACTAATTCGGGGCGGCTTGGTGCCGCTGAAACGGGAACAGGCGCGTGTACAGCGTGATTTAAAGTACGAAGTACCATGAAAAATGTCGAATTTTTGCGAAGTTCTTGTAGAACTGCTACGCTTTTTTTAACACGTTCAAGACGACAGCGAAATTTCCAAAAAGGTTATTACCATTAACCCTTTGCGATCGGTGCCGCCATAGTGGCGGCATTTCAATTTTGTTCTAGAAATCGGTGTCGCCGCTATGGCGGCATGATCTTTGTTTTGTCAAGTATCATACTTTGGAAAATTACAAAAATTAAAACGTTTTATTTTTATGCACTATAACTAGTATGTATTAAACAAAATGTATCAGTTTCAAAATATTCTGTTTTTCAATATCCTTATATATATAATAAATAAACTATGCAAAAATAACTTTGAAAATTTAAATTTGCTTCGACTAGCTGATAGTCCAACCAGAGAAATGTGCCGATCGCAAAGGGTTAATACGTAATTTTTCACTTTCTAATCTTTTCACCTGTTAAAGACACGTGTTGAAATTATGGTGACCCACCGGTGGGTCACGTCGACAAATAAGAGCATCGCTCGATGACCCCAAGTGGATCATGTTAACTTGAACGTGTTAAGAAATGAGAGTAAGTATTCCCGAAGATGTTTATAAAGAATAGATTCTCACCTCTTCGAAAAATTACCCATTTTCTCCTCTCAAATTAAACAATTCTTCCTCTTAACTTCTTCCCTAGAAATTTTCTAGAAAAATTTTTCAGAAATTTTCAGCAAACGTATGTTTTGAATTTTCATTGCAGGCTAAGATAAAACAGTTGTGAACAGCGACCTTCACAATTTTCTTCGCGATTCCCACAAATTGCAATTTTCTCCAAATTTTTTGCACACGTCATCTAGTACACTAATCCTTCTAACTTCTGAAGAAAACTCAAGTCGTTAGGTTCAATTTTAAAAGAGTTATACTATTTGAAGTGTTGCTCTGCGCATGCGCGAAAGCGACCCGCGCTTATCGGCAATCGGTACCGATCCTGTTTTGTCATTCTAGGCATGGGACCTCCGCCATGTACGTGGTATTCCAATATATACACTTTAATAATGTAAGCGTGTAGTTCAATAAAACCCCAACACTACTCTAAACAGTGTCCAAATATCGGTGGGAGACACTGCACCTATCTCGACGGACACGCGTCGAATGGACCGCACATTTCCTTTAAAAAACAACATATTACACACTATTAACCTATAAATGAAACTACGTGATATTATATACTTACATAAAATCTATAATAAGCATAAATTGTAGGAGAGAAATGTAAACGGTTTCTGTAACTTTCCTGGTAAAATTCGAAATGCGTCAAAATCCTAGTGTTAAAACTCTCGCAACAAGTATTTCCAAAACAATGTATTTGCACCAACGATCAATAAAAGGCTCCAGTATAAATCCCATTACGTCATCTTTGCCCAGTTACTGCGTCATCTTTGCTCACTACAATACGTAACCCCAAACCGCAAGAAACATACCCCGAGTAAACAACTCCGGTGAAACAAAACAGAACGAAGGACAACAAATCAATACAAGGACTATTAAATTACTCAAGGTAAACGAAATTGCACGGTAAATTGTGAGTCCGTGTAGCCTTTCCTTCTGCATCGCTGATAATTCACACAAGTGATTAAAGAGATTATACCTAACCCTTTCCTGAATTTCTAGTATAAAGTGTTAGAGGTTCTTCGACAAAAACGAAAATAATAGAGGTCTGTGACGAATAGAAGTCTCGATTAAAAAATAACAGAGGTCTGGCTTCGTCTGAGCGAAGTGTGAAAGAAACCACTTTGTTCCAGAACTCATGACACGACTATGTAACACCCCATAAGTCATGGGACACCTTACCGTTTCACAAATTTAGTTACTTATTTCGATGTGTATGAACGAATAATAAATTTTTTAAACAAATTATTACTCCTTGCTGTCTTAACACTTTACCGACCGGTAGCCTATTAATCGGCTTTTTACCGCCAACGCTTACCGACCGGTAACCTATTAATCGCTTTTTTGCCGCCGACGCTTACCGACCGATAGCCTATTAATCGGTCAAAGTTTGATTTAACATTTCTATAGGTATAAGAAAAAGCGCGTATATTCTCGCGCGATAGCCTAGAGAGTCTAAACAGAGCCGGTGTCAGCGATGTATCTGTGACCGACAGAGCGGTCGGAAGTGCGTAGGATGTTCAACCGCTACCGGTCGGTAAAGTGTTGATACAAAAACAAACTGAAATATTTATAACGAGGTTCATCACCAGAAATTGTGGGATGAACTAGACAGAATAAAGGGAAACACTGTCCAACGTGACAAAAAGATCTGTGACCACATTTGCAGCGGTCCTGGATAGAAATCCAGGAAGAAACTTTAAGAAAACTCGTCGCAAGACTGCCAAAATTAGTTGGAGCCGTCACACAGTGTTTCGGGTATATGGGCGTTCGGGACAAAAATCGTAACTTCTAAATTAGTCAATTTTCGACCTAAGTTCTCTGATACTTTTTTGAAGAGAGAAAAAGATTTATACCGATTTTAATGGAGCAAATTTCACGTCTTAATTTTAACAACGAACGAACGTATTCGGTCAAAATTATAGGTAATATTACAAACCATGGTTTGTTATTAACATCTTAAAATGAAAAAATTTGTAGATTTTGAATTTCTAATTTTTGTCCCTAAATTATAGGTAATATTACAAACTACGGTTCGTTATTAACATCTTAAAATGGAGGAGTGGATTTTCGTCCATTGGTCGAAACACTGTGCGTCATCGCCAAAACGAAGAGCGTACATTGACGAGAAAACTTTGTACGTACAATTTTAACATTGAAAAACCATATTCCATTCAAGTAATCTATAAATAATCGTTTAATTTAATAACACGGCTGTTTAACGATATTAATTCAAACGTAAAGCTAAATTAGTAGATGTCCCATGATTTATGAACGAGAGATGTAAATAACAGCAAGAAAAAAAATAAGGGTCGTGAAAATGGACAACCTTCATAGACAAGCAATACGAAATTCGAAGGGAAACTTTCGCGTCTTCGTCCACAATGAAATTCAATTACACCGGTAAACGTTAGCTCGTTAAAGAATTCAAGTCAAGTAAAAACAACATTATGCTCAGGAGGTGAGCTCGCCAATGTGCACAAGTGTGCATGTCGAGTGGAAGAGTACACGTGCTCAAACAAAGGATGACGCGCTTTCCAATTGAAGAGGGGCCAATCGAGCGTTAATCGATTAACGACGAGGATAATGACGGGGGCTTATCCAAACGACACAATGGTATCGACCGCGAATCGTTCTCCTTCAATAACAGGGACAGGCTAATGAAATCAATGAAACAATTAGCATACTATCACATTAGACGCTTCGTGGTATCGCAAAATGTGACGTACGACCGATTTCCTGTCGGAGAGCTGTGAAACTTTCCAGAGAAAACGATTTACACGCGTTAAGAGGGCTTCAGCTGTATACAGGGTGTCTTTGTTAAATGGAAACGCTGGGATATCTGAAACGAAAATGAAGCTATTGTAGTATCGGGCCCTCGATACCCAAAAATAGGAAAACGGCACGGGAGAATACGAAGGAGGGAGTGGTTGGCGTAGCTTGCTAAGCCGAAGGTCCCGGATTCGATTCCCGTTGGGTCCCTCAATATTTTTCCCTAGGTTCCTACAAATGGGGGCTCGTCCGGGATGGAGGCATCTACGGCTGCACGAAGCCAGGCGCTGTGAGATGAAAACATGTGATGAGAGGGTTTGCACGTCTTCCAAAAAGAGTTGAGAAACAGAGTTTCGGCTGAAAGTGCCACTGTGTGGGGGAGTGTGCCCGAAAGTGTTGAGTTGCGTTGCACTGAGGGCATTCGAGGGCGAATGTCAGTTGAGGATGGCCGAGTGTAGTATCGGGGCCTCCATGCCCAAATAGGAAACCGGCAAGGGACAATAGAGAGGGAGTGGTTGGCGTAGCGCGCAAAGCCTCGGCTTGCTAAGCCGAAGGTCCCGGGTTCGATTCCCGTTGGGTCCCTCAATATTTTTCCGTCATCGGTTCCTACAAATGGGGGCTCAGCCGGGATAGAGGCATCTACGGCTACACGAAGCCCCAGGCGCTGTGCGATGAAAACATGTCGAGGGTTGCACGTCTCCCAAAAATGCGTTGTTTCGGCTGTGTGCCACTGTGTGGGGGAGTGTGCCCGAAAGTGTTGAGTTGCGTTGCACTGAGGGCATTCGAGGGCGAATGTCAGTTGAGGATGGCCGAGTGTAGTATCGGGGCCTCCATGCCCAAATAGGAAACCGGCAAGGGACAATAGAGAGGGAGTGGTTGGCGTAGCGCGCAAAGCCTCGGCTTGCTAAGCCGAAGGTCCCGGGTTCGATTCCCGTTGGGTCCCTCAATATTTTTCCGTCGTCGGTTCCTACACTATCGAAAAGTCGTTTGGTACGATGGGTGGTACAGTTTTCTCAATTTTTCGATAAATTAGGAGGAAAAGATGCAATTTCATATCATTTTGATTTTTCGGTCATCTAGAAGTATGCGTTTTAATTTTACCAGGCTTTCATTTAATATCTCGTATTATTGTAAATGAAGTAGGAGAAACGCAAGTGTAAGGCGCTGTGCGACGCGCCTAGGCGCTGACTGCGAGGCCCAAGCCGCAGGGGGCCTTAAACAAGGATGACTGCAGGCTATACCTCCACTCCAAGGCCTGTTTTCTCACAAAACTCAAAATCATCCGCTGGATAATGATTAAAGAGAAAATCAGGCTGAAAGTAGGAGAATAAAAATTACGTCGTTGTCAACGCCTGCAGTGAGTGCCAATGCAAGCAGAAATAGCGGATTATACGACGAAAGAAGAGATATATATACCGGGTGACATCGAAATAGGTAGCTGAAATTTGCTATCATGTTCCATTCCTTTTAAGAATGAAAAAGGATCGTGTAAACAGAAACTCTTCCTACTTCGGTGTCACCCGGTGTATTACCAACGACACACTGCCAGTTCATGAATTTTCAAATTCAATTTCACCCGGAAAGCGTGGCGTCGCGTGGACAAATTTCATTTGTAACTCGACGTCCGGTTCTTTTTTTCCCCATTGGCGATCTTCCTCCATCTCCACCACGTCCGCGAATTACGCGATCCGACGAATTACCCTATGCCGTGTTTTAATCTACTTTCCGTTTGAGCAAGAGCCTAAAAGCTAGCTCATCGAGTGTAAAAAAGGCACGCTATTTCCTTGTGTATTTTCGAAAGTGTGCGCGCGAAATTTCTGTCGAGTAGAATTCAGTGATAATTAACGACGTGACCGTGTTTTTCTCTTCTTTTTTTTTTTGTTTATAAGGAATAACTTTTGTGAAAGAAAAATTAACAGCGATTTCTCGTTACGAAGAAATTTTCGTTTCTTAGACATGAAAATATACCGACAGAGTTTTTGTATTGTTTAAAGAAATTACAAACTTTTCCTTGAAAAAGAAAATTATTTTCAAGATGAACCCATTGCACTCCAAAGGCGCTGCTATGGCGACATGCTTAATTTCTCTGGAGAACTTAGAAATGTAAAATTCAAGTTTTTTAATATTACTAAAATAATGCAACTTAAATATTAAAATTCTTCTGTTTCTTATCAAATCTTTATATTTTCAAAAGTTTCACTGCAAAAGCACACTGAAATTGCTATCTAATCTTATCAAAAAATGCTTGGAGTACAAAGGGTTAATAATTTATGGGAATTTATAAAATGAGAAGAATGTGACAATATATATATTAATAGTGATTCAGAAATATTTGTCCAACAGTATTGCAAAAAATTAGAAACAAATTTTAAACCCATACAAAATTAGAAGTATAGTCTTGTATCTGTCTCGCTTTTTAAAACCACCTAAGTAGAACTCCAGAATTAGAAACGATCGTTATCATCGATTACTGCAAAATTCGATGCAATCAGCAAGCTAATATTTCCACAAAAATAGTACATTTAAAAAAGAAAACGAAATACGAATTGCGAAATAGAGAAATTTTTCTCTTCTCATCATTTATAATACTTTTTTACAAGAATTTTCGAGACTGTAAGAAGTGCAAAAGTTAAAAAAAAAAAAAGTACACCCTTAATGTACGGAAATTGGGTCGATTTGACCCAAAATCAATTCACTGCGATTAAATGTATCATTTGGACTGAAACTGTTTCACACCTTCAAATATTTAGCAAACATTAATAATCTTCACAAAAAGAACTAAATTTCTGCTGAGACTGCATCCTTCTCTTACCTAATACCGACTTTGTAAACGAATCGAGTGTTATTTTTTCATACTCATTTCTTGTAAATATACGATATTAGCTCATTTTGGCCCAAATTTATTTATTCGTGTAACATTACGAACTCCGCACAAGGGTGAATTTACAATCTCGCTATTATTTCTTCCATCGACTATACATTGCTGCAGTTGTCAAGCATTTGGACACTTCCACGTCACCGGAAAAATACGAAATTTTTTAACGTAACTTCGACCACTTTTTTCTTACCGTAAGGTCAGATAATATCGATAAAGATAGCGATCGAAGTACGTAAAGTCGCTTACTCGAAATCAAAAAGCTATAATTGAAGTTTGCACAGTGATTAGCTATTCTTAGAGCGTTTCAACGATTGAAATATGCATTTTATCTACAAATAGGAAGCGAGACATTTCGAACCATGGAAATATTCTATTTTCAAGAGAATAAAATAGAATTCGATATTATTATCGATCACGCGAGCTCCGCTGGAAGTATCAGATATAAATGGACGACCGGGGCAAATATTTGATGGCCGCCGCGATATTGTACGTAGATCTCGAGAAAGTTTGGTGGATCGGGGGGGGGGCGGAACGAGGCGTGTGTAGTTCAAAAATTGTTTCTGTCAGTTCACAAGTACTGATAAATAAGAAATCTTTGGGAAAATTGACTTCTCTCCAAGTCTCTCGTCCTTCTTTCAATATTTATTTCCTCTTTTCAATTCCACCTTCTGTCGTATCTGCGACTAAATAATTCTGCACGGCGGTGCAAAAGTTTCCGACACTTTTACAAGTGGAAACGTGGAAAGAAGAGAAAAAATGGAGATTTTCTTCTATCGAAACGAATTGCACAATTTCTCATCAATTCTCGCAAAGTTTCAGTAGTTATCTTTAAACATATCAGAAATTTTTCTTCATCTTCAAGCAGAAAAACAGCCTAGAAAAATTGCAGTTCTTGGCGTATTTTCATGCAAAATAAAGATTTCTTCATGGAACAAGATTTCAAAAATAGTTGCACTCGACTACGCTGCAAAGTGCAGCAGAGCTTTCTATTTCCAGTTTCTTATGACAATCGTAAAGCAAATTTCTACCCAGGGGAAATAAAGAACGTTGCAATATTGAATATTAAGGAATTCTTTATGCGAACAGGAATTTCTCGATTTCATAGCGAAATAAAAGGCGAAGAAGAAGCGAAATAGGTGTATCTTGTACGTAAGGAACGTAATTTCTCCACGATTAATCGTTGCAATATACAGAACGCAGCTACGTTATCGCATAACTTATTTCTTCTTCTCCTATTCCTTATTTGCCAGCGAGAAAAATACACCTGTTGGCAAAATTCGCGAAATATCGACGAAGGTACGTGGAAATGTCTCACAAGCAAATTTCTACGTGGTGTCTATTGGATTATGGGAGTTACTGGTTGTTAAATAATTAATAATCCTCGTTTTAAACTATAAACTTTAATTAGACACAAGGAAGGTTCGCTTTTCTACTTGATGGTAAGAGCACTGTCTACAGACTGAGAATGCTCCCACGCAACGCCTCACTATTTTGTAGAGTAACCGCTTTTTTTTCGCTACCATACCGAGTACGAGCTGCGTACTCGCTAGACCCCCCGTGGCCTCAGGTAGCAGACAGCGGCTCGTGCGCCCCCAACCCTGCGAAAAGGCTTGACCCACCCTGATTGGTCGGGTCTCGCCTTCCTAAAACATATAAAAGACGGCCTTTTGCCATAGAAAATCAGTTCTTACGGGAAGCCGACTAAGACTACTCAAGCGTACACCGAGCAGACGTCTCCTTCGCGGAATTACAGACGACACTCCTTGTTTCGCGACAGTCAGTACGGAGCGACCGAAGACTCCAGGACCAGGTTTCCTGTCCTGTCTCTCCCCTCGCAATCTTCACCTCTCCACCTCCTAGAGGCAGACGCTCCTTCGCGGGTCATAGCGACACCTCTAGGTTGACTCCAACTATCCAAGACACCTTCCCCGAGACAACAGACGTCTCCTTCGCGGGTCACAGACGATAGTTTCTCTTCCTCTCTCTCTCTCTTACTCTAACCTATTCCACCTAACCCCCTCTCCCTCCTTTGGGAGACCTGGCCAAGCCGAACTTGACTCGCGTCAAATTCGCGCACTCTCGCCAACCGTTTTTAGAGGCATAATCGCTTCCGTTTAGCTATAATACGACCTCACTACCACCCCGTGGGATTTACATAAACCTCACGCTACAATACTTATATCTAACTGTCTGATAAATCTAACAATGTCAAGATTTTCAACGACAGAAAGGTCGATTTGGTCGAGGAAAGATCGCGGAAACTGGAAAAAATATCGAGTATCCGACATTTTAATCGAACAATTTCGAATCTTATCAAATTCACGAAACAATGGATCCACTTACAGTAGGTACGCGTTATTTCTCGAAGAAGGCACGAGAAAAATAGCTCGAGATTGTAATCAATGTCGTTAATTCTGTGGGTGAATAACAATGATAGTAAGTTTAACAGCAATATATTTTATAACAATAACTATAAAGACACGTAAAAAAGGAATAACGATAAGCTGATCGATGGTCTCTTAATCTTTCTCGCAAATAACCTCACGCGCTCTTCTGATATCATTAACAACGCGGTTCTACTGTTTCACTCCCTGCTTCTCTGTATGACCCGCTCGTTTCCCCAATCTCGAGACGATTCGAGTATCACCCATATATCATGTCTATCCTAGATCCTTCACACAAATTCAAAAAACAAACACACGACATTCACGCCATCATTCACAGCGTATCATTAAAACCAAATCCACAAATTCGTCAAAAAATAGCTGAAGATTGTAATTAATGTGATTAATATCGTGTAACGAACTTCCTACTTCCTGGAGGACGCACTGTACCCAATTTAAACGACGTGGTGAGCCAAATTTATGAACCCTTTCAACCCCACGTGAAAAATCCTCCGATATCGACTGGTACAAACAGCGCGTTAGCTCTAGAAGATTTACAGCTACTGTGGAAATTTCATCTAAATAGCATCTCAAGGAAATTTTTTAATAAAAGTCTTCCCAATTTTTTGCTATAATTTTATTCAGCAGCGAGAAACAGAGCAAAGTGAAAACGAAACAGGAGAACGTTTCACGCGGTAAGAAACGGAAATTCCTCTCTTTTCGCAGCCCTTGGTGCCTGACTTTCTTCAACATGTGAACAAAAAAAGAGTAGTCGCTTTGAACTTTTGCAAAAATCTAACACAGAGACAAAGAGCGGAAGAAACCGCATAGAAATATTCCACGACGTGCCCATTTACGCGGTCCAACGAATATTCCTCGCGGGGAGAGCAGAAGAAGAAGAAACGCTTTTCCAAGATTCCCCTCCTTTTTCAGGAACAATTTCACCCGGCTGAAGAGCAAGATAGAGACAAGGACAATTTTGTCGGCGGTTTTTTTCACAAAGGATCGAGGAAATTGGACTGCGAGAGGCTGTCTTGAATTTCTGTGTAGCGCTTTCCAAAGGGGATCCGATATCTTCCCGCTCTTAACGTTCTTTCAGCCTCCTTCAAAAGGAACATAATCGATTCCGCCTCGTTCTTTTTCCGTTCCATACGCGCGCCATTTTCAATCGTTCGCGACTCCCCTGTAGCGGTTATTGTTTCTTCGTTTATGATTTATAGTCACACGTTGGAGCCTTATAGCGGGTGGCGCGCGATTAATCGTGCAATTCGAATCGCCTGCTGGTTTCGTCAATGGCTATTTTTATCGTCAGTTTGCCGGGAGAGTGGCACGTTTAAAAAATTGTTCATTTTGGGATATCTGCG
>NW_017100181.1:1885898-1892922 GCF_001263275.1 Habropoda laboriosa | reverse complement strand
ATTAAAATGATAACAATGTCGCGATGCTAAATAGGGCTGTTTCAACCCTTTTTCTTAACAGTAAGCAACACACATAAACAATGTTTTATTAGAGACCCTCAAAACGCAGAGAGTATCATCCTGAATTTTGTGTAAATACTGTAAATGCTTATATTTAAACAACGATATAATAAAATTCATTGTTCCAAGTATAATGATTCACTTTGCTGATTTGCACTACTGGCCAAAAGTTTCGAATCACCTGCCACTTTTCATCAATATTAAATCTGCTGGTAATTTTTTACAGATTTCAAGTTTATCTCAATTCTACATTTATCAATTTATCTCATATTGATTCGAATGACAAAAAATTCTCAATGTCGCTGACTTTTTTCTGGAAATTACAGTGCTCGGTGATTCCAAACTTTAAGCCGGTAGTGTATCTTCGAATGGAAGAAAATCAGGTGGTTTACTCTGCGCCGCCCTGTAAACGAATTTACGTTTAATAATAATAATCAATTTAATATTCAGAAAATGTAACGTAATCCTAATTTAATTCTCGAAACGCTAAGATTTTCACTTTCCTTCAAATTTTGTGGAGCAAAATTGTTAATAAAAATCTCGATTTTTGCATGCCAACAGTATTAATAATAATAATCAGTTTAATATTTAGAAAAAGTAACATAATCCTAATTTAATGCCTGAAATGCTAAGATTTTCACTTTCCTCCAAATTTTTTCTAGTAAAATTGTTAATAAAAATCTCGATTTTTGCATGCCAACAGTATTAACAATAATTAGTTTAATATTTAGAAAAAGTAACGTAATCCTAATTTAATGCCTGAAACGCTAAGATTTTCACTTTCCTTCAAATTTTGTGGAGCAAAATTGTTAATAAAAATCTCGATTTTTGCATGCCAACAGTATTAATAATAATAATCAGTTTAATATTTAGAAAAAGTAACGTAATCCTAATTTAATGCCTGAAATGCTAAGATTTTCACTTTCCTCCAAATTTTTTCTAGCAAAATTGTTAATAAAAATCTCGATTTTTGCATGCCAACAGTATTAACAATAATCAGTTTAATATTCAGAAAAGGTAATGTAATCCTAATTTAATTCTCGAAACGCTAAGATTTTCACTTTCCTTCAAATTTTGTGGAGCAAAACTGTTAATAAAAATCTCGATTTTTGCATGCCAACAGTATTAATAATAATAATCAGTTTAATATTTAGAAAAAGTAACATAATCCTAATTTAATGCCTGAAATGCTAAGATTTTCACTTTCCTCCAAATTTTTTCTAGTAAAATTGTTAATAAAAATCTCGATTTTTGCATGCCAACAGTATTAATAATAATAATCAGTTTAATATTTAGAAAAAGTAACGTAATCCTAATTTAATTCTCGAAACGCTAAGATTTTCACTTTCCTTCAAATTTTGTGGAGCAAAATTGTTAATAAAAATCTCGATTTTTGCATGCCAACAGTATTAACAATAATCAGTTTAATATTCAGAAAAGGTAATGTAATCCTAATTTAATTCTCGAAACGCTAAGATTTTCACTTTCCTCCAAATTTTTTCTAGCAAAATTGTTAATAAAAATCTCGATTTTTGCATGCCAACAGTATTAATAATAATAATCAGTTTAATATTTAGAAAAAGTAACGTAATCCTAATTTAATTCTCGAAACGCTAAGATTTTCACTTTCCTTCAAATTTTGTGGAGCAAAATTGTTAATAAAAATCTCGATTTTTGCATGCCAACAGTATTAACAATAATCAGTTTAATATTCAGAAAAAGTAACGTAATCCTAATTTAATTCTCGAAACGCTAAGATTTTCACTTTCCTTCAAATTTTGTGGAGCAAAATTGTTAATAAAAATCTCGATTTTTGCATGCCAACAGTATTAACAATAATCAGTTTAATATTCAGAAAAGGTAATGTAATCCTAATTTAATTCTCGAAACGCTAAGATTTTCACTTTCCTTCAAATTTTGTGGAGCAAAATTGTTAATAAAAATCTCGATTTTTGCATGCCAACAGTATTAACAATAATCAGTTTAATATTCAGAAAAAGTAACGTAATCCTAATTTAATTCTCGAAACGCTAAGATTTTCACTTTCCTTCAAATTTTGTGGAGCAAAATTGTTAATAAAAATCTCGATTTTTGCATGCCAACAGTATTAACAATAATCAGTTTAATATTCAGAAAAGGTAATGTAATCCTAATTTAATTCTCGAAACGCTAAGATTTTCACTTTCCTCCAAATTTTTTCTAGCAAAATTGTTAATAAAAATCTCGATTTTTGCATGCCAACAGTATTAACAATAATCAGTTTAATATTCAGAAAAGGTAATGTAATCCTAATTTAATTCTCGAAACGCTAAGATTTTCACTTTCCTCCAAATTTAATTTTAGAAATATTTAAAAAAAAAAAAAATGAAATTTGACGTTTAGAAGTGAAATAACAAATCAGTGTTTGAAAGTCTCTAAAAAACTGTTCCAACTCGTTGTTATAAAAGATTCAAACATTTCAACTTGTTCCATAATTTTGATATGTACGCTTTTCTGTCACACTCTAACAGAGCAAACTAATATACAGTATTGCACGAACAAAATATTATTACTAAAGTTGATAAAATGTTGTACGTATAGTTTATACTTAATCCGCTGATTAATTGGATAAATTTGTAATAAAACTTTGTCAGTACGTTCTATGGGTACACATAAGAAAAAAATGTCATATGAACATAGGTCGTTTGAAGCTTTATTAAAAAGTTGTAACAATAATACGAATTACGAAGGGGATTATAACGGGTGTGCGGTTATTACGATACAAAATCAGAGTAGATCAGTGTTATGTACATCTATATAGTCTGCTTATGCAAGCTGCATTTACGATTTGAGGTCGTTGAAGTTGTTGAACGTAACTTCCGCCAGTGACATTCTTGTGTTATATCATAGTAACCGCAGGTCCGTCAACTTTACCTTCGCATTTCGTATTTTCGCTATAATTTTTTAATAAAGCCTCAAACGACCTATGTATACATAACATTTGTTTCTTATTTGTGCCTATAGAACACACTGACGAAGTTTGGTCGAAAAAAATTGGGACACCCGGTATATTCGTTGTCCTACCGAAATTCCAGACTGAATCATTCTTTCCAGATCTTGGAAATTTCGTAATGACTGTTTAAATTTGCTTACACATGCAACGAACGGTCCTAATAGTTACGAATAGAACTGTATAGTCAGCAAAAAAAAAAATGATAAATCAAGGGGTTAAAGAGGAAAGATCGAAACTAAAGCAGTGCAAGTATATTTGGGCGCAACAAGGTGCACGATAATAGGAAATTGTAGGTGTGTACGTCGAATGAAATGCATGTTACATCCTGGATAGCTTTCGGTGAATCATAGTGCAGCAAATTTTGCTATGAATGGAGCAGTTCAACCAGACGATTACCGAATAAAATTCAGAGAGCTGCGGAAATGGCCGGTAGTGCTCCTTTTATTCCAAACTGTTCCCTCTGTAAACTTTTATAACAAACCTGTTTTCTCTGGAGAACAGAGCCACTTTAGAGTACGTTATTTTGTGCAGTGTAAATAATAAAGTACTTGCACAGAATTTCGGACGAATGTTTCATAAATTTCAGGAATTCTTGAATTTCATCCTTTGCCACGTTCAAGCAATTCAAGCACACTTTTCATTTCAAACGTTGGACTTGTAACGTGTGATGTATCGTTTATTCTCTTTTCAATTTCCAAGGCATAGTTAACACTGTGCCGTCCGGTGGCACCACATTGGTGCCCTACGAAAATTATCGGACTGTTGTGCTGTCACGCGAGTGATCGGCTCGGCACTTTGAAGTGCCGCCTCGGTGACGCGTGCGATCCGGGACTTTTGGATTAACGGCCGGGCGTGCGTCATCGTCGCGTATAAAGACGGCGGACGAGCCGTCGTCGGGGCGCACAAATATTACATCGCCTGTCGCAGCAAGACATTAGTATCGTTAACACGGACAAATGCCGGTGACATCACGTTGGTGCCCCGCGCAAAGCTATCGGACAAATGCCGGTGACACCACGTTGGTGTCTTATGGGAAGCTATCGCACAGACGCCCAGTATCGCTTGTGTTCTGTCCAAGTAACAATAAGTTGCAGGTTGCAATACGACCATATTAGCAAGTTTTGTGTTTGTACAAGAAATTTTTTTTTTTTCTCCCGAAAATCTCGAAAAACCCCCGGCGACAGGCGAAAAGATCTGAATCAGTCCTGCCGGCGCCAAACAAAAGAATCTGGATTACGCGTGCGGACGGCGTAGTGTTAAGTTTATTCGAATTCTGAAAATAAGATTCTAACGTAAACTGATTGTGAGATCCACTTGAACGAGGTCAAGAGTAAATTCTAGAGACACTAGGTGCCATTTTTCTTCATTCTGTATTACACTGCATACAGTGACTCTTGTTAATATTCGGACACTCTTTAGAACCGTATAACTTTTTCAAAATTGGACCTAACGACTTGAGTTTTTTTCACAATTTAGGAGGATTAGTACACTAGATGTGCAAAAAATTTGGAAAAAATTGCAATTTGTGGAAATCGCGTAGAAAATTGTAAAGGTCGCATTTAACAACATTATTATTCAAGTTCTTAATGAAAATTTAAAAAACACGTTTTCGAGCTCGTAATGAAAATCTTTACTGTAACTGCAATAAATCTGAAGATTCGACCGATTTCGATGAAATTTCCAGCCTGTGTCTAATTTGACATAAATCTACAAAACCTGTGTTTCAAATTTTCATTACAAGCTCAGATAAAAAAGTTGTAAACAGTGATCTTCACAATTTTCTTCGCGATTGTCACAAATTCTAATTTCTCAAAGAACCTCAAGTCGCTAGGTCCAATTTCAAAAAACTTATACTGTTCTAAAGAGTGTCCAAATATTAGCGAAAGTCACTGTATATCCACTCTCGCTTTCTAGCCAATCACTTATCAAAATAAAAGTGAGTACTGCTCAGAAGGTAACTACATTAAACAATAACGACGTTCGTCGATCGAATCTCGACGCTTCGTCAGACTAGTCGCAGTCGTACACGTCAAAATAAAAGTGAGTACTGCTCAGAAGGTAACTACATTAAACAATAACGACGTTCGTCGATCACGAGACACGCAGAAGTGACGCAGGAAGGACTGCAAACTAAACAACAAGCAACCACGTGTAAACTCAGTTCAAGTATACCAACTTTGTATTACAGCTGAACTACAGTTATAGAAAATATCCGGCGCATAATTAACCTCAGCAAGTGTACAATACTCGAAACAACGTATTCCGCTCGAGAAGAGCATCCTCCCACCGTAAAAGTTTCACCTCTCGTTGCCGGTGCGAGCCACAGAACGCGTTTAAAACATATCTACACGTGTCAAAGGGTGGTACATACATTATTCCAAGCGAACAAGCGGGAAACAAGCCGAAAATTACACGAAACAACGTATCAAAGCAAAAACGTTATCACTGTACCATCATCTATTCCATCATACATTCCCGCGGTACAAGCTTTGTTCCTCGGGCTTTCCCATCAACTGCCATTGTTTTCCGAGTAATGAAGGTGGTTCGTGTTACGGGGCCGTGGTTTCCGTATTCACGAGCAGAAACATCTAAATCGAAAGCAAAACAACCACGGAGAGACGGGAGACTTTCGCGCCTGGGGGCCATAGCGACGCTGGGAAAAGGCCACATGCTCCTCACGACCGTCGTCAACCTGTTTCCGTACGCGGCGCGTACGCGTCTCAGACAACCGCCTCGTGGCAGTTTGGGTTTTGTCTTCGAAGTAACGACGTAGTACGAC
Organism: Habropoda laboriosa; assembly: GCF_001263275.1. Lineage (NCBI taxonomy): Eukaryota > Metazoa > Arthropoda > Insecta > Hymenoptera > Apidae > Habropoda > Habropoda laboriosa. Next base: position 1,887,091 of record NW_017100181.1, on the reverse strand, counting down.
AATTATACTGACTTTTTCTACTCCGTCGTTAGGATCTGATCTAAATCGAATCGAATCTAAAAACAAGTCGTTCAACGATTTATCAGAATCGATTCAGTGAAGACAATTGCCAGATCACATGGTAGGATTGGTTTTTGTCTGAAGAAAAATTGATGCGTTTCTTATGTGAATTAAATTGTAGTTAAGGAAAATGAAAATTACTTGAAGGATTTTAAGAACGAATAATTATTAGGATAGTATTATACTATCCTCTGAACTTAGACAGCGCAATTAATCCGATTAATGATTGAAAATTACCATTAATATAAAATCCAATTATTAATCGTGACTACTGATTACTAAATAATCAGTAATCATTGATTAATGAATAAGAAAGGAATTAGAAGTTGTTGTAATTAATGTTCGTGTTTGCTTTATTAATTATTAATCATGAAATGATTACATTTTTGGTTATGATTTAATCTGTACTTTCGCTGTGATAACAACACTGTGAACACTTTTTTAGAAATATATTTATTTTTTACATACCCGACTAGAATTTCAGTTAGGCATGCCTACAGACGAATGTCGGCCTAACGCGGAAACGAGTAGGCATACCTAAATACTGCAAGCCTAATCGTTACCGCATTAGGTCCTAATTCGGAAGGAATGATGCATGCCTAAGTTGGGAATTCCTAACAGTTGCTATATGTGGCCCAAATGGGAGTGACCGAGCGCACGCCTAGGTTAAGCATTCCTGACAGTTGCCATACGTGGTCCAAATGGGAGTGGCCGAACGCATGCTTAAGTCAGGCATTCCTAACAGTTGCCATACGTGGCCCAAATGGGAGTGGCCGACTGCACGCTTAGGTTGGGCATTCCTAGCAGTTACCTAAATGCTGCAAGCCTAATCGTTACCGCATTAGGTCCTAATTCGGAAAGAATGATGCATGCCTAAGTTGGGAATTCCTAACAGTTGCCATACGTGGCCCAAATGGGAGTGGCCGAGCGCACGCTTAGGTTGGGCATTCCTAATAGTTGCCATATGTGGCCCAAATGGGAGTGGCCGAGCGCACGCCTACGTTAGGCATCCCTAACAGTCACCATACGTGGCCCAAATGGGGGTGGCCGAGCTCACGCCCAAGTTAGGCATTCCCAACAGTCGCCATAGGTGGCACAAATGGGAGTGGCCGAGCGCACGCCTAAGTTAGGTG
>NW_017100181.1:1880745-1885777 GCF_001263275.1 Habropoda laboriosa | reverse complement strand
GTACACTTGCGTGTAGAGGTTAGGTCGCCATAAGAGAGCTTTCAACAAGATAAAAGTTTTTACAGTATTCCTCATGAGATTTAATTAATGTCTCCCAATGACAGCCTAATAAAGCTATTCTAATATGGGCCTAATGCGGTTGGCCTCGTTGGATAGTCATTGGGAAAGCCTAATGCGGCTTTCCCAATTAGGCGGTCGTGAATATTCCGCGTTGCATACCGCATGCGGCCCTAACCGGTAAATTAGGCTAGCCTAATGCGGACCAAATATCTGCCTAACTGAAATTTCTAATCGGGTAGTTTACATAAAAAATCCTTAGAACATGTTACTCATTTATTTTTAGTGTAATTTGCTTTGAATACAACTCGCATTTCAAACATTCCGTATAAACTAAAATTAATCATTGAATGATTTAAAAATTACTGATTAATGATTACATTAAATAATCGATTACAAAAGAATTAATTACTGCCCAACTCTGAATCAAGCTAATTTGCAATGCTTAACACAAAGAGCACTAAATGGAATGAAAATTTTACTAGACGAAACGTAGGAAATTTCATTTTCGTTTAATTAATTAGAAAAGGCAGCGTCGTAAAGACGCGTTGTTGGAACACAATTTTACACGTAGAATTTATCGATCAGATAAAAGATTTGAAGTAAAATAATTATGATTGTAATGCAGCAGAAATTTCCACGGTATTAACAGAAAACTCTTTATATTTATGCAATTATTAATTGAGCAAATCAGGATTTATGTAAGTACATGTTCGTCTCCGGTATTCAAACTTTTTGTTAAACAACGTGTATCAGAAGATTTAATCAGAATTCCAAAAAGAAGATAAAGAAAGTTTTAATTTTTCATTGAAACTCCTTCGATTTACAACATGTGTATTCTTAAAATGTCATCTTACTACAAATTCTTACATTTATCTAAAGATTTCGAGAACGAGAAAAATCTGCTAAAAAATATCCGAACATTCGTTACAGAAAATATTTTCAAAAGAATTTCCTGCGTCAAAGCTGCTTCGCAAATGAAACTTTTAACACCAAAGTTACGTTCGTTCGAATACACTTGAAGTAACTTTCCAAGTTAATTAAGTCACCAACGAAGAAGCTAATTAGCACCGTAGTCGTTTTAAAAACAGCGTCCACCATCGGTGCACTCTCCACGTGAGCATACCTTTCGCCGCTCGTTCGCTTCGGCTAATTGGATTTCTAGATTAGCGTTGCGGTATCCGCGACGGTTTCACGGACCGTGTGATCTCTGGTCGCTGTTGGAAGACGTTCGCGTTGAAACCAAAGCTGTGTTTCCCATGACTAAGTGCCAACATCGTCCGTAAATACGCAGGATGCATTGTGCGGGAACAGTGGCAAGTTAGAATGGGCTTTGAGCTACGTAAATCGTCGCGCCGGATTCGTTTTCACCCAAGGGTGTGTGGTATATATTTTTCTACGGGCTTTGTTTGGCTCAACTTTGTCAAACGAGTCGTATTTTCGTGCTTCTCTGGGTTTTTTTTTTTCTGTTTGCACCTTGGTACCGGGAAGAACTTTAGTAATTTCAGCAAGTGGATTCTAAGAATAATTTGGACGTTATGTACCGGGTGGACAATATGTAACTTGATAACCTTAATTATTTCCTTTATTATTGGACGTCTATAAATTAGGAGCCTGCAGGCTGACTGAAGTATGCGTTTTATAGGTCATTCTTTCTTTTTTCTTTCAAAGTTATTAAGGTCACTTTAAGTTTTCTAAACGGAACCGTATATTTTTTTCGATCTATTTTCTAAAGTTCGCCATGATTTTTGAGACACTTCAGGTAGTCAGACGAAAATAATGTTATAAACGAAAATTAATCAGAGTTCGATAGTCAACAAATTGCAAAAATACTTTGTTTTCGATCAAAAAAATCGAGGTCACGTTCACTTTCTTAAATTGCACCGTGTAATATTTTCTACACAGTATCGTGGATGACACTGAGTTAACCCTTCAGCCGGGTCAAATGTGACCCAATACTAAAATCTTAAAAATACTTGAAATCGAGACTAACTTTTTTAGTTTACTTGGCGTTAGATTCTTTAAAATTATACAAAATAAGGAACGCATTTATGATATAAGGAGAGGAAAGTCGTGACTCTGTTTCGAATACCAATTGAAACAAGAGACATCTAAAAGTCTACTTTTGTTCGATAACTTGTTGAGAAAATCATTCTTAATGTAGCATAAACGTCCTCATAAACGTGTAATACTTTATCACAGAATGTAAATAGTAAACTGATAAAAGCAGTATCGTAGTCATTTTAAATATCTGCTTGACCCGTATAAAACACAGAAAAAAAACGTATTTCGATCGTTCCACTGACAAAAGAATAATTTAAGCGATGATATAAATTCACTATATAACAATAGTACAAATTTAATTCAACAAATCACGATACGCGGCTCTAAAATACGATTTTCCCGCCGTTTCTTCTGTTCTAATGACAAAAATTTGGGCGATTTATTAAACGATAGCAAAAACTTGCATTGAAAAAGTGCACGCGATAATCTTCAGATTGATGATATTTTCGCTGACGAAAAGCATCTTGGAACGGACACTTCTTTTATTTCCACGGTTTACGGAAAGAAAAGCTACTTCTTTCACGGCGACAGCGTGCAGATGGTTCTGTCGTGGTATGAGAAGTTATATTATACAGATATATGTAGATGCAGGCACTCTGGGGCGTAAGTAGGAGGCTCCAGAGTATAAGGAGCTTATTGAGCGAAAAAAATGATAAAAATTTTCGGCTTAATTCGATTCGTTATCACGATCTTCTTCACATTTTTTTAATATTCTCGTGTATTTGAAACTGCGCGAACGGGGAGCAGTAAAAGGCCGGATTAAAGGAAGAGGTAATTGAGTAAAATTGTGTTCCATTTAATTCATCAGATGGTGAAGTAATAACTTCCTTTGTGCGGATAAAAATTTCATTTTTAAATAATTATGGATATCCATTTCCCTATTAAATTATATATTGTAGGATCAGAAATGTAACCAGATATTTATTAACAAAATATAAGAATAACTATGATACATTTGACTTTGACACATGCTTCTTCGCTTCACGCCTCTCGAGTTTTCCAAGCACACTGTCTTTTCATCCCTCACTCACGGTACTTTACAGCCAGGCCCTTCGTGAGCCTCTTGCCGCCGGGGTTTTTCCCGTTGGGCCTGGCTATCGTCGCTCGTCGCCCGCTTTCTTTCTCATGCTCAGAATTACGATACTACAATATAGTATAGTTTATTGAAACAATCAAATGTACCAAATTCTTTTCTAGGTTAGTATTGGATTACAGTAATGTCTCTACAAGTGTCAGCCAGTTTGGATTCTACAAGTGTCAGTATAGATGGTCCTACGCCTAGGTCTGCGTCATTGCTGCGCCCATGTTATCTTGCTAACAAACGTGTAACGCTACACCACTGAGTTTCTTTTACGAGATTTCACGGCTCGACAAATCATAATAGAAAAATATAATTTCTTTAATTTTACTTTTCTTCGTCTGAAATTTTTTTTAACATGTTGGTGAGATTTTTCTGATGAAAATGAGATCAAACACGATATAATTTGAACAACATTTACTTATTAATACTCATTGAGTAATTAATTTAATGTCGGCCTACCTCTACGTTAAAAAAAAAAATTGTAGGGACGATTCTACAAGTGTCAGTCAAATGTAGGGACGATTCTACAAGTGTCAGTCAAACGGCAGGCCAATTGTCAAACTGGCAGTCAAACAGCAGGCCAATTGTCCAACTGGCAGTCAAACGGTAGGCCGACTCTATGTAATGTAATACAGGGCGTCAGTTTTATCCCAATACAGTGAAATATCTGGCGTGACAGTGAACGTGTTAATAAGTAAATGTTGTTCAAATTATGCCGTGTTTGATGTCATTTTCATCAGAAAAATCTCATCAATATGTTAAGAAAAATTTCGGGATAAAAAAACGTAAAATTAAAAAAGTTGGTATTTAAATCGCTTGGTTGCCTCGACTCGCGTTTCATCCTTATCTTTTATTCGCTGTCCTTGTCTACGTTCGGAAAACTACAAAGGTGGGCGCGAGGCTCGGAAACGTAGTCCCTGACTCTACAAGTGTCAGGTTTAGGTTCCTTACGGACTGACACTTGTGGAGACATTACTGTAATGGGTTAAATAAATAGCGTTCACTGTGAATTTACTTAAACGTGTTTTATTTTTATGGCGCGGAAGGACGTCTTTACGCTTAGAAAATGGTAGTCGAAGTGAAAGTGAAAAACTCGTAAGGGTACGACAGAAAGTCTGCTGTCCACTTGAGAAAAAGAGACCAGGACTGCCTCAGCCTTTTACCTAGATCACTTAGGTATAAACAGTTACAGGCCTATGGATCCGATGACATCTGGTCTATTATGTTATTTTCACTAACAGTGTTTCTCATATATATATATAACACAATTCATTTTTGCTTACTGGCTGACGCATTATTATTAGTAATAATCCAACAGTTAGTAATTACAGCAATCTTATTGAAAGGATATATTTAGCAATTTTTCATCGAATTCTGTCACCTTTAATGTACTGCATAATTAAAGAAATGAATTTAGTGGATTTGTTTATATAATTGAAGAATTTTCTTGGTGTATCATTATCCACGAAGAAACAACAATGTGTTTGTTAGTGTTAATTGTTTTGAATTAAATTCATTGCACAATTTCAGCACTGAAGTTACAAGTTAAACATCAGTTTATTGTTACTTATTAAATGAACTATCACAGTAATATCATTTAATAAATTATATACGTTTCTTCTCGTCTAAATGCAATTTAAATACTTGTGGTATATTGATGTATTTCTGTATGTTCCAGAATGAATAAATTACGAATATTTATATTTAATCTTTACTAATTTATGTAACTGTTATATATTTATAAGCTTGGCCTCCAAACATTATCTTCTATAATTTCACACTATGTGTATATACAGATGTATAAATTATTTACTAACCAATAAATATAGA
>NW_017100181.1:1870184-1880722 GCF_001263275.1 Habropoda laboriosa | reverse complement strand
TAGTAATATATTTATTTATTAAATAATAAATACAAATTATAGATTAACTAATTGCTGTACCGATAAACGTGTTAACAAATATTAAAATAGATCCATTATATTCGTAACCTAAATAATTAATTATGACATTCACGTAAAACTTGTTACAATAATATATATTTCACTTGCACCAAAGACAGTTTGCTAGAACTAGCAAGGTGTGTTCAACTTTGTTAGAACTTCGTTATGCTGTTTTCAAGCTGGGTTCTCCGACTCTACTGGTTCTGTTTATCCAAAGTTTGTTTCAAAGCACGTACAGGGTGTCCCGTTTCTATCGAGAAACGTATTTTCAGAATAGCAAAATGCATCGAAAAATACTTTAATCGGAAATCTGTACGATTGGAGAACTTTCTTCAGTAGTAAATTCTGTGTTTCATTTGTAAAATGAGCTCAAAATATACGCCAATGTATGTAACTGTTAATTGTTAATATTGTCGAGGCATTGATAATTATTAAATACGTTTGTTCTGTTAATTCGTTTATTTAAAAATTATTAATAATTGTCTTTGCAATTCAACTTTATGTTTCACTAATATTGGACGCATGTTACTATTTGCAAATTGCTACAAAAAATAATTAGAATATGCAGGAACAGGTGAAATAAAAAATTAATTCAAATACCAATTATTAATACAAATCTTGCTCTTGGAATTGTGAAAATTATGATATTCAACTGAAACGTTTCATACTTTGAAATATCGCTGTCTCAAAATTATTTCGCGTGTAATTTCCTTTTTACCCCAAGAAACGACAGAAGGTTTAACACATCGGTCTAACTTTAACGCTAGAATAATAAAAGAAATTAAAATGTATTATTTTTATCTTTAAAAAAAAAAAACATGTTATTCATATTTGTTATTTGATTCATTTTTCCTCTAACGTTATTTCAATTGCTATTTCGAGTACTACAACGTTGAAACGAGTAAAGCATCACTGACAACTACAATTAATTATCAATGATCCGGTTTTTGCGTTTGTATCCTGAACCAAACTGGATCTTAATTTAACCGAATACTAAATGCTTCTCTGTTAACTGACTGTTAGAAGCTTGACTGCTTCTAAGAGCGATTAACTATTAACTAGAAGCCTGGTTGCCGCTAACAGATTCGAGCTGACTAATGCTGGAAGCTTGATTGCTTCCTAAGTACTTGAGCTTACTACATGCGTTGCTCTGTTTGCAAAATTAAACGAACAATTATTCTTCGACGTGACTTGTTATCGTACAAATTGAACAATTACAAAAACACACTGTGGAGTTTTCAACCCCTTGCCTCGTGATTTCTCAATGGCTATTACATGTCAGTAGCACAGTGATTGTTTAATTAAATTCGGTGCTTTTCTTCGCAAAATCTTATCCACTCAAAACCGCAATACTTTTTCAGGGAGGAAATTCGTCTGTTACCCGACAAGTGGAAAAATGGTCATCCAAAATAATAGAGATTATTTTAAATATTAAAATTGTCATTGACAATGTTTCTGTAAATAAATATTGAAATTTGTGAGAAAAGGCACCGAGTTGATTTTTACACCTAATGAATAATTAATTGCGCAGGTAAATTAAAATCTAACGTTACTGTAGTTTCAGAGGAAAATGGCAAGCGTTGAATGAACATTTGGATGCAAAAGTATGTCTGACTTTTAGTGTTTCAAAGTAGATTTTCTGTCGACTGAAATATTTCTTTCAACTGTAAATACTTTTTTACTTGGAAAATGAAAAATGCTTGTCCAGAATCTTCTCGAGATCTGAAACTCGAGACACGTTCTAAGTGATCTTGGTAGCCAAAATTCGTGTTCTTCGTTTTATCGATAAAAGGTCGTATTCTCTTGTGGACAGAGTACGTACGTCACAATCTTAGTTTTACGTTTGCTGGGGCAGGAAACTTGGAAATTCTTTACAGAGCTTTATAGAGATTCCGGAAGAGTTAATAACTAATGTCTGCGTTGCCCTCAAAAAGCGGCTAGATTAACAACATATCGTCTAGCGATCGAGGTCAGAGGAAGTAAAAATTCTGATCTCCATTTTTTTTTTCGATGTAGATAGGGTAGACAGAGGTGAATCGGATTAGTTTTCTGTTTGATAGTCAAAATTTGGAAAGTTAATTTTTCATTATAAATTCGTAATTGAACATTAATAAGAAGTTTCTTAACACTAGAACTACCGACCGGGTCAAAATGACCCATTAGCATCTTTCGAGAAAACGTGAATGTTCAATACTGATCAGTATTATCGTTTGCAACTTTCCGAATTTATTTTCTACATGTACGCTTCTATTTGAATGGACATGAAATCGAATTTTCCAATCACGGTTCAGTTACATAAAAATTCATTTTTGGAAAGTCACTAATGGATCATTTTGACTCGGCTGGTAGTTCTAGTGTTAAAACTAAAAAATCATTCTTTTGCAAACGAAAACGTGAGGAATATCCGATTCGCCCCGCAATTTGGTGCGCCAACTTATCCTAAAATTCCGAGTAATAGAGTAATTCTTTAATTTTCATCGTTTACTATACAAAACTTGCTGACAATAGTAATATTTATACCTTCAATATCTTTAATACGATTTATATCGTGTTCTTCAAAAATAGCAGCTCCAATATATTTGTTAATTTAGTAAGTGAAATTTTTCTACCAATTAAACTGTATTTACAAATAAATCGTATTTTATTTATTTTAATTTTGTATTGTCTATTGACATTTATTTATTCATTGCACTTATTTCCTTACATTCAACATGGGACAAATATTAACGAAACATATATTTTTTTTCTTTTTACTGTGACGTACGAAATAAACAAATTTCATTGGCCAAAGTAAACTAATCATTCTAACAGCATTCGGATCGATAGGAGCGGAATATACACGATAGCACGTGGAAAAGCAAACATCGTGATTTCGTAAACAGGACGTCCGGTTCAGAACAAACGAAATTCGGATTTAAACGACTGCATTTTTATTTTCCGTGGAAAGCTTCGTTTTCCAGCGACTCGCGCGAAAAGTTGAGAAACAAACCCGTTTCGCGGTCGTCCGTTATGTGTGTTCATAGTTCGTACTTTTGTTCCGCGAATAATGTTTCGATAAAATTGTTAACTGTTTCTTTCGCGAGCAGCTGAAATTGTTGGTGCAACTTTTTAGCGAGGTGTCGCTGCGACGTTTAGGATTTTAGAAACGAGCTAGCGCGACCAAGTATGATTGCAATTCTTCGATTATTTCAACTGATTCGTTTTTACGTTAAATATTTATTTATCGTACCTGCTATGATTTTGCAGGAAAGCAGAACAAGTTACCTAATTTAGAGAAGAGATACGTTTTGGTATGTAATTTAAATAGCTTGAATTTTGTAATGATTGTAAATTTCTAAATAAACACTAACATTTCTAAATAAATACTACTAATTACACGTTTATAAATTTGTAAAATCAGTTGATTTCGAGTATTCAAAATACAAGTGAAGAAGCATGAAAGAAAGAAATGGAAAATAACTACTGAATGTGTTCGAGGTTGAAATAAGTTTGGAACCCCTGCGTGCGCGCCGGAAGTGGTCATGCTGCCGTATTGGATATCAAGGATTTACACTAGAAATGACGTAGCGAAATCACCGACAGCGATTTATCACAGAGATCGCAGAATCACGATCACGAATGAAGTTAATTCTGCACTTTTTTCTGTTCAGTGAATTTACTCGTGATCGTAATTCTCGATCCTTAAAAAGGAAACACGTTCAATATGATTTGAACATGAATTACATTACACTTTGTGTTTCGAAAAATCAGTAGAAACAAAAAGAAGTTGCAAAAGAATGATTTGCTATAATTAAACAAAATATATGCTACGTAACATATAGATTAGACTAAATGATAATAAAAGGATCTGTAAATTCACACGTGCGAAGAACTGCTGTTATGTTCTCCACCAATCAGACACAATCGCGAAAGATCACCGCGATTGAGGAGGAACGTGATCGAATCACTCGTGATTCACAAGTAGCAGTTCACGCGATCTTTGATTTACACGCGTGATCGTTTTTGCACTTCTAATATTAGTTCTTTTCGTTCAGTTTTCCTTATGCTTATTTTATGTGTATAACTTACTGCAACTCTAGTAATTGTTACTAACACTTGTTATTGTTTTCATTCGTTTATTATGAGAATTAGAATAAAGTATGTGTTCGGTCGGAATAAAAGAAATGATTTTTAACTGAGTTTTCAAAGGATATCCCATTTTTTTCCGACAAAACTATGTCAGTATGTTTCATGGCTATCAGTAAGAGTTATGCTCTTGTTGAATGCTCCTTATTATTATTTATTATTATTTAGATATCGTATATATAATATTTCTTGACCCCTTTAACCTTCTTTTCCTTTCATAAACGGAATCGGTAAAAGAACTGAGGCTTAACCCTTTACGGTCCAAATAGTTCAGTTAATCCGCACGTATTTGGTCACTCTCAGGCAGTAGCAGTTATACATTGTTGCGCGGTGCGCCATTTTCCAATGTTGTGACTCGCACGGTCTCCCGAAAAAAGCACATTGTTGCAAACGTGTTATCGGGTTTGCAACTTTGTTGCCGGGAATCGCTCCCGAAAAAAGCACATTGTTGCAAAACGGGGCGTCGTGCAACAATGTGCAATTTTCGCGAGCGACTCGCAGCAACAAAGTTGCAAAAGGAGAGATCGCGCTTTGCAACTTTGTTGCCGGGAATCGCTCCCGAAAAAAGCACATTGTTGCAAAACGGGGCGTCGTGCAACAATGTGCAATTTTCGCGAGCGACTCGCAGCAACAAAGTTGCAAAAGGAGAGATCGCGCTTTGCAACTTTGTTGCCGGGAATCGCTCCCGAAAAAAGCACATTGTTGCAAACGCGTTCTCGGTTTGCAACTTTGTTGTCTCGAAAATTTGCACATTGTTGCACGGCGCCCTGTTTTGCAACAATGTGCAATTTTCGGGAGCGACTCGCAGCAACAAAGTTGCAAAGCGCGATATCTCCTTTTGCAACTTTGTTGTCGGGAACCGCTCCCGAAAATTGCACATTGTTGCAAACGCGTTCTCGGTTTGCAACTTTGTTGTCACGAAAATTTGCACATTGTTGCACGACGCCCCGTTTTGCAACAATGTGCGTTTTTCGGGAGCGACACACGGCAACAAAGTTGCAAGGCGCCATCTCTCCTTTTGCAACTTTGTTGCCGGGAATCGCTCCCGAAAAATGCACATTGTTGCAAACGCGATATCCCCTTTGCAACTTTGTTGCCAGGAATCGCTCCCGAAAATTGCACATTGTTGCAAAACGGGGCGCCGTGCAACAATGTGCAATTTTCGGGAGCGATTCCCGGCAACAAAGTTGCAAAAGGAGAGATCGCGCTTTGCAACTTTGTTGTCGGGAACCGCTCCCGAAAAATGCACATTGTCGCAAAACGGGGCGTCGTGCAACAATGTGCAATTTTCGGGAGCGATTCCCGGCAACAAAGTTGCAAAGCGCGATCTCTCCTTTTGCAACTTTGTTGCCGGAAGTCGCTCCCGAAAAATGCACAATGTTGCAAAACAGGGCGCCGTGCAACAATGTGCAAATTTTCGCGACAACAAAGTTGCAAACCGAGAACGCGTTTGCAACTATGTTGCTGCGAGTCGCTCCCGAAAATTGCACATTGTAGCAAAACGGGGCGTCGTGCAACAATGTGCGATTTTCGCAGGCAACAAAGTTGCAAACCCAGAACGCGTTTGCAACAATGTGCGATTTTCGGGAGCGACTTCCGGCAACAAAGTTGCAAAAGGAGAGATAGCGCTTTGCAACTTTGTTGCCGTGAATCGCTCGCGAAAAATGCACATTGTTGCAAAACGGGGCGCCGTGCAACAATGTGCAAATTTTTGAGGCATCAAAGTTGCAAACCGAGAAGGCGTTTGCAACAATGTGCAATTTTCGGGAGCGATTCGCGACAACAAAGTTGCAAAACGGCGCACAGTGCAACAATGTTCGTTTTTCGAGAACGATTCGCGGCAACAATGTTGCAAACTCGATAACACGTTTGCCACAATGTGCATTCGAAAATAATACGAGTTATCGACGTTGCAAGCGAGAATGACGCTTGTAACAATGTTACATTCAAGCGTAGTGCTTGTAATAATGTTTGCGTTCGAAATAACGCTTCTGATAATGTTGCAATCAGAAATAGAGATTCCAACAATGTTTGCGTTCAAATATAACGCTTCAAGCAATGTTGCATTGAAAAGTAACGCGTACAACAATGTTTTGCATTCGAAATAGTACTTCCATCGATGTTGCATTCGAGAATAGGGACTGCAACAATGTGTGCATTCAAATTTCGAAGATAAACTGTGAAATAAAAGTATCTTGCTACTTAAAAATCACCGTTCGACGATATAAAAGTCCTTTTCCTGCTACTGCAACCTTGTCCCACACCTCGATCAATTTGCAACCTCAACTCGCACGGGAACAAAGGCTCCGCGCAAACAAAACGTCATTATACATTCTCAACATATTCCTCCACCCCTAAAAATAACCCCTCTAACATAGTTTCCTTTTATTTCAATATTTCAGCGTAATATTAGTTTTAAAATACTAAATTTCAGTATAATATTCGAGGAGGTTAACGACCGGAGTGAGTCGATCATATGGCCGAGCTTGTTTTCGGAAAAAACCTGCGACACGAATGTGGCCTTCCGACGTTCGTTGTTATTAAACAACAGCGAGTGTGTTTTTGCGAATGCGAAAGGAGTGCGTGAGAGTGAGACAGTTTATATTACCATATAAATATGAAAAACAATAGCGAGAGTGGTCGTTTTCCTGCGAAGCGATAAAGCGTTAACAGTGTTTTCTATCATAATTATATTTTACAAATCTTTAATTACATTTTTGCATTCCGTTTCCTACAATATTATTAACCCCTTAACCTATAACAACGTGTCAGACTCGTGGCAGAGATTCCGGTCAAGATATGACGAATACAGTTATATTAGTAAGAAAAATGGATTATAATCCTTACTGTCGCTCTAATTTGCTAATTCTGAGGTTCACTAAATGTAATTAATCTGTGACAGATCAGCTTTAGTTACCTGATACAGTACAAAAACATAAAATGGCCGACGCTTAGATGCACAGTCGGGAAAAAAACGTAGGTTAAGAGGTTAACGCTTATCATTATACGATATCTGAAGGCAAAAATTCTTACGTCGAGTCTGACTCCTAACCTAATATTTTCCAAGTAAGAACGAGGAAAAATCCGGTGAAGTGCGCGAGACAGCAACCCAACTGTGAATAAACAACAACGAAGTGATTTGGTTGGGTCGCGAACGAGAGAGATCGAAATGCTCGCAGCCCTTTTGTCCACGTTTAACACCACGAAGAGCGCTCGAGTTGAGCGTAAAGCAACTCGCAACAATTAGATTTCGAAGAATAACTGACGTGAATACCCTGGACACGATACACGCCGCCTCTGAGAACACTGAATAGGTGAACAATGAAATCCAATGCGTGCAAATGGCACGCGCGCGTTGCCTGACAACAATCCGTGAGCTTTTGTGCGAATAAATTAAATATGGCCGATGAAGAACAAGTGAAAGCTGATAGAACCGCGCGCATAGAGTGAGTCGAAACCAGTGGAACGTTTGATTTAAGGGATTTAGATTAGGTCACGAAGAAGATGCGGTAAACAAATCGTCGATTTTGCTGAAAGAATGACACAACTAACGAAAATGCGAGATGTAGAAATCAATTGAAACCGTTTTATATTATATTCAACCCTTTCACAGCTCTACTTTGAATTGTGACATTGTTCTTATTAAATAATATAATTTTCATATAAAAATAGCTCACTTTTAGGCTTATTTGTTGCAGGGGGGTCTTACTATCCGTATGCAATACTGGGTCTTTGGCGACCTAAGTGAAATATCACTCTGGTATTTCTTCGAAATGAATTTTGATTTTCATGGAAAAAAGTTTCAAACACCTGACTTAACGAACAATTGTACAATGTAGTACAGACTTGAATAATTACTCTAGAATTTTTACAGATTTTTTGAGAGCTTAAAATGGTAAAAAAATGAAACTTGCATATAAATTACCCAGTTTACCTACGGAGGGTTAATAATTTTCTAATAACTGCTTCGTGTTCACTAAATGCCAAGAAGCTCATTTTTTGATACACAAAATGCTCTAATTGAGAAAAGAAGAACGAAGGTAGAACTAGCAGAGCGGCGAACGAAGGTAAAACAATAGGAAAAGAAGTCCAGACAGAGAGAAATAAATATGAACGTCCCTGTAAAATTCGCGAAAACCGAACAATCTGTCTCGATTTTTCGAGAGACAGAGGTGCAAGCTGGAACGCGGCCAGCTGGGGGTTGTAATCAGAGGCACGATTTAAACCGATTTCTTGTCTCCTCTAATTTTTATTCTCCCGCGAAAAGCTGACTCGACCGGGATACTTTTAAGTACATACAACCATAAACGAATCGAGATCGTTCATTTTGAAATTATAAGCTTCTCAGCCATGTAAAATTTTAATTGAAGATTTCGGTGCCAGAAACCGGTCCTCTCGTTTTCCTTTTTCAAATCGTACCACTAGTACAGTTACTGCAAGAAATTGGAGACGAGTGTGCTTCAGATTTGAACAAGAAGAAAACGCAAAGCGTATATTTGTAAAACTTACAAGAATAAAACACTGTGAATAAGTAAACAAAAAGAAATTGAATTTCTGGTTTTTGAGGAAGTTTGTTTTCATTTCCTGAAAAATCTTCGTTTTTGGAAACAAACGAATTTGGTTATCGAGCCAGAGAAATTCTACAACTACTTATTATAGATTATATGGAAAAAACGAACAACTGAATGCTAACATTCGAAGATCAGTAGAAACAGAAAAATTTTAATCATAGTTTATTTATAAATTTTCAAAGCATTCGTGCACTAAAACTGTTATACACAGTGTCTTCGCTACTTTGCACTAAGAATACAAATTTCGAGAAAATTTCAATTACCAGAAACTTATTAACCCTTTGGACTCCTTTGTCGAGTGTGACTCAACGTCAGTTTTACTCACAGGTATGAATGAAGTAATTTTTAAATTACCAGTTTATATATGTATTATATTCTGCAATATCTTTTTACCTGGATGAGCAATAGGTACACGTATATGCGACCCTTAATGCTATTTTCAATATAATTAGTAAGAAAAATTATTTAAATTGCTTCCTATCGACCAAATGTCTTTTGAAGTGCATTTCGAATAAAATTCTTCAAACAATCGAGAGTTACTGAAAAGTAAATTTTTCAAAAAATTTGGAGTTCAAAGGGTCAATCGATCAAATATATCAAAATTTGTTCTTTGCATGTATCGCACCATTTCACAATATAATCTTGCAATACTTTTATATTAGAGATCGATGTACATTCTGCGGTCCGTGATACAGCTGTTCCTATGTACATATCAGCGTACGGGCGTTGCCCGCCGATTTTCTTTTGTTTCGCTCCGCACTCGTTCGTCTTTCAGTCGTGAACGAACCTCCATTTTATTTATTAACGAAGAAAAAAATGTTCGATTCGCTAGCGAACTTCACTATTAATCTCTGTCAGGAAATCACTCTCGCTTCAATTAAAAGTTCTATCATAAATATTTTCTCAATTACGAACCTTCGGAAATTGCTAAAATAAATCTCCGTGTGTTCTTTGCCGCTTTGCACCGCCATTCGAGGACAAAATTCAGAATCTTTGAGATAACATTACGCTATTTTCCTCGGGAAAGTGAATTCTTATCGAGGACGCTTGGTGTATTGAATCTAAATCGAAATCTGATGCAGCCTCGTATAAGCCAAAATCAGCTATAGAAAAAAAGATCCAACGTGTACACTGGGCAGGAAATATTGCAAATTGTTTTAAACACATAGGAGTATTTCGTTATTTTAAACCTGCATCGAATATGAATATTTTATCACGACAATCGAATGTTGTATTAAAATAATTTATCACGAATTATTCTTTTACAATTGCTAATCTCTTTTTTGTCGTTGCTCTTCTTAACTTCATTTTCATTACCTTATCTTATCTTCGGTAATTGTAATATTACTTTTTACAAGTAAATAGCATTTGTACGTCTTTTTCTAATTTAACAAATTACGGTCTGCATAAACACGGGTTCATGCCAATAAATGAGAGTTTGAATAACCGCAGAGGAAGCTTAATAATCTCCTTCAATCAAGAGGTGAAAATGAAAATTTGTAGGAACCGACGACGGAAAAATATTGAGGGACCCACCGGGAATCGAACCCGGGACCTTCGGCTTAGCAAGCCGAGGCTTTGCGCGCTACGCCAACCACTCCCTCTCTATTGTCCCTTCGAGGTTTCCTATTTGGGCATGGAGGCCCCGATACTACACTCGGCCATCCTAGTCGCTGGTTTTAAGATTCTTCCTAAGTTCATGCGCGCGATGCAATTTATTTTAATTGGTTTCACATTCAAGTCGATGAAAAATTCAAATTCACAGAGTGAAATATTTATCAT
>NW_017100181.1:1861298-1870082 GCF_001263275.1 Habropoda laboriosa | reverse complement strand
CACTCCCTCTCTATTGTCCCTTGTCGGTTTCCTATTTGGGCATGGAGGCCCCGATACTACAAATTGCACAATTTTCAGAATTTCCGAAATAACGAAAGCTCGTTTTGCAAGCTTCGTATATAATAATTTTCGTATGAATTAAATTTTAATTGTTCATTTCCCCAACTTCGTCATCATTTGTCCAAAGTAACCCAATTAGCAGAGTGTAAGTTTTTTTAAATGAATAAAAACTAGCGAAATATATATTCCTTGAATTAAGGATCCAAAAGTAGGGCTTGAAATAATGATCGTATGAATTATCCACCAAGTAATTGCTCTCTTCTTCATCTTCTTAAACACAGTTTTCAATTGAAACTACATCCTCGTGGAAAGCTCGAAGAAATTCCAAGCTTTCCAAGTCCTAATTAAAATTTGTATTTCCTAGCCATAAGAAGATGAATTACAGAAAACGAAGATTAAAGAGGACGTATAAATATTAAACATTTAAAGTGGAGACGAAATTTTATGCAGGAACAGTTTAATTTTGTACATTTTAGAAAAAAAGCATTCTAGTACTTGCAGTTAAACAGATAAAATAAAATTGTGGTGCACTTGAAGAACTGCGTTTGAAATTAAAAATTACGTCTAATATTCCATAGTCTTCTAACACTCATGCCTGCGTCTCATACGTACCCTATTATCAATTAATTAATTTTCTATTATTTTCTTTCACTGTCCATATCCTTTCTGTTATGGCAGGAACGCAAATTACAATATTATAAATAATTAAGCAGGGAAACTTATTTCTATACGTCCAGAAAATCAGTAAAAACAAAAAAGAGAAGAAAAAGGAATTAATCATTCTTGGCACAAGTTGAGAAAAATGTGAAGGATTAAACATTTTTGACTGCAATAATGAAAAATTTACTTCGTACCGATAAATTGAAATTCCTTGTACATTTGTTAGAAAATATTTCAACCCTAATGTGTTCTTTCGTTCGTCTATACACTTAAGGTCTTTGGGTCGAAAAAGACCTAAGACCTTATGTATAACAATTTTTTCACCCAAAGACCTTATGTATAACAATGTTTGTTATACGAGCCTGAACAGTAAACTTTTAATATAACGTTAAGGGAACATAAACTTGATAACAGCAAAAGTTGTTAAAAAAATAACAGACGATAGGTCGAGAAAGAGCCAAAGACCGCGTTAAAATCAAACTCGAAGTTATAAACTTCTATTTTTTATCATTTATTATACTACAACAGTTTTTACAGTAATTATGCTTTTCAGATATTCGTACTTTATATGGAAATAGAGTTTGTAATACCTGAAATAAGGGACATGATTTTCTTGCTCGTTAAAATTTAATTCAGCATAAATTAATTTGAATGCCAGAAGTATAGCAATGTTTTATATTCATGCAAATTGTATGTTCATAATAATCTACACGAATTTCCACTCCCTGCTTTAAATAATCGTTTTAATTAAGTAGAGCTTGGTACAAGTGCAATTTTCGGAAAACAAATCTACTGAGAAAGAAAAAGCCAGTGAATTCTTTCACTTTGACCTTCAAAAATATTCAGATAAATTGAAAATTCGAGGAATTCAAGAATTAACAGGAAAATCAGTTAATGGAAACGTTTCAGAATTTTCATGCGTGATTTTGTAGTCGGAGAAATATCAGATCAAATATACTTGAAAATAAAAATCAGATGGAAACAATCGTAATCAACGTGCGCACGTTTAAATTTCCTAATATTAATATCAAATTCCATGTGATTACATAAAATTTGTAAAAAGTATAAAGATCAAATGTATCTCAAAATCAAAATTAACATACAGAAATTCAAATTTCCTAATTTCAACGTCAAAATTGAAACCATCGCACAAAATACCAAAAAATGTCAAATTTTTGCAAATATAAAAATCACATATGCTTATTTCAAAATGAAAATCCAATCTATAAATCATAATCAACTTATATACGCTCATGTTCGCTAGCTTTAACACAAAAAATCAACTATCTAGTGAAAATCAAGATCAAACATGATAATTACACTTTCAAATTTCAACATGAAATTTCCGATTGTTCAAAATAGCACGAAATACCAAAAAAAGGCGCCAAATTTTTGGAAATATAGAAATCACAAATATTTCAAATTGAAACTCAAGTACAAAAATCGTAAAACATACACACCTTCGAGATTCCTAATTTCAATTTAAAATACTACTGTCTGCAAATGAATTGCAAAATTTCGAGAATAAAGAAATAATTCCTTTAAAATGTGTAGTTTATTTATTTGCATAAATACAGTCACGAATTTTCGAGAAAACCGAACAGTAAGTAGATAAGAAAAATCGACATATGCAATTTTTCCTTATGCTCGTTTGGTTTTTGACCTACTGTGCGACGTTTCAAAATTAGACGGCAGGTTTGAATATCGAAAAAAAGGGCGTGGCGAGGCGAGGAGTGTTCATTGTCTATTTCGGCGAGGTAACCGACGGAACCGGAGCTATTTAAAATTTTAAAGAGCAGCCGACTTTCGCCGAGCAAGTACCATTTTAAGCCTCCACTTTACTTCCCGCGGAATTCCTTCCTGGCCCGGCCCTTTCTTGACTTTCACAGCAAAAAAAGCCGCACACTGAGAATTTTCTTTTCCACGCTGCACTCTCCGGTCACAGGAAATTTTTTTCGTTTTCGCGGCTTCACTCCGTGTATTCTCCTCCAACGAGAATTGCTCTCCTTTTTTTCCAGCATTTCTTCGAGACGTTTCGTCGGGAAGAATGTGTGCTCGTGCTAGTCGATTTGACTATTAGAGTGATTGCTATTCGAATTCCTTGCCGAAAGTTGCTGGTCACACAAAAATCACTGATAATAGCAATAATCGTCACTTGTTAAGTATTATTACTAATTTCTTCGTATTTGGTATTATTTATTATTATTAATTGCGCTTATCATTATTATTATGAATTTTTGATATTGATAATAGTAATGTAGGAATAAGCATCACTTATTAGGTGTTATTACTTATTCTTATTACCTGGGGTTATTATTAGTAGTTATTAAATAAGTGACAAAATATTGTTCTTGTTATTGTTATTACAATATGTACCACTTGTTAGTTATTATTATTAACTGTGGTTATTATTCCTTATTATTATTAATTGAAGTTATTATTTTTAAACAAATGAAAACTTATTAGTTATTAGACTGCGGATTTTTATGCAAATTCGTATTTTTGTGAATATAATGAAAAAGTAGAAGCTAGATAAGCAATTGTTTTATTCACTAAATGTCATAGTGAGTACTATATTTTGGGTTTATTTATACATATATTTTTGCTCACTATGTGCGTTCTGTGTTTTTCTGCCTTCAAATTTTCCATAAATGCATAAAAATTATTAGTATAAATTGTGGTTATTATTTGTCATTATTATTATCATTATCATTATTACGAATTGCTGACATTAATAATGGTAATGTAAGAATAAGCTTTGCGCGCTACGCCAACCACTCCCTCCCTATTGTCCCTTCGAGGTTTCCTATTTGGGCATGGAGGCCCCGATACTACACTCGGCCATCCTGAACTAACATTCGCCCTCGAATGTCCTCAGTGCAATTGGCATGGAGGCCCCGATACTACACTCGGCCATCCTCAACTGATATTCGCCCTCGAATGTCCTCAAAGCAACACAACTCGACACTTTCGGGCACACTCCCCCACACAGTGGCACACAGCCGAAACAACGCATTTTTTAGAGACGTGCAACCCTCGACATGTTTTCATCGCACATCTCCTGGCTTCGTGCAGCCGTAGATGCCTCCATCCCGGACGGGCCCCCATATGTAGGAACCGACGACAGAAAAATATTGAGGGACCCAACGGGAATCGAACCCGGGACCTTCGGCTCAGCAAGCCGAGGCTTTGCGCGCTACGCCAATCACTCCCTCTCTATTGTCCCTTCGAGGTTTCCTATTTGGGTATGGAGGCCCCGATACTACATCATTAACATAAAAATTTCCTATATCTCCGCTTAACATTTTAATCGCGAACGATAATTGTGAAATACAATTTCTCCTTTATTTTATATATTTTTCTTCTCTGGAATTCCTTCTAACACCGAACGAAACGAAAAATGAAATCACATCGTAGAATGTTATAAATCGAGTTCGGTACGGCCATAAATTACCTAATCCCTTCTTCATCATGTCCAATAATTCATTTCACAAGAGGAGCACGTATGAAACGAATCCATAGCACTTGGAGAATTTAAATCTTTTCGTTCCCATTCGAAAATTCTCCACATTTACGACTTTATCCTGCCAGCACCATTGAATCTGTCAAAATTATAAAACTAAATAATCGATTCTCGAAACTTCACTCCTTTGTGTACTTCGTGTCTATAGGGTGCTTCGAGAATTTCTCACTCGAGCATATTTACCATTGGGAAATTTGTTTTTTTCTAGTTTGTCACTGCTCTTGTGTAAATTTCGCATAAAAATTATACTCTAATTTCAAAATTAGTATTGTCGTTAATAATTGATGGTGAATTATGCTGGCTAGCTTGTTGCGCGTAAAATGTCCCGCGCATTTTTTTGGCCCCGATTTTTCTGATTCTTCGTTGCGCCACTTATTGTCAGACGAGATAATACATGCGTAACTAGAATATCTCTATTGTAATTTCTGTTCTTTTTTTTCACTATAATTATAATTCAAATTCTTGTCAATAATAAGTGACTATTTTACAAATAAATTTTTCATTAAGAACAAAAGTTGTTTAAAATTGTACTGTTCCATAGAAGAATGATAATTCAGTTAAATTTCTTCAAAATTACGGTGTGTTAGGATAGTATCGTGATCTATGCCTCGTCGCTTTGAAAACAGGCCCCGTTCAAAAATTAATAAAAAAACAAAATATAGGAAATTAAACAAATATTAAGACAGAAGATCTTTTTAATTCAACAATAAATGTATTGTAGTGAAAATGAAGGATGTAGGAATTTTATTTTCGAAGTTATTGAATTTGAAAATTTTTAAGTCCGTTATCGTCGTTTCAGACGAAACAGAAGAAACCCCCGAAAAATATTGTAACAATAGAAATTTCAGTTTTAAAATCACCAAGTTGCGTATATTTTTCAGATCCTCGCAATTCTTCGTTTAATAAAAATAATACATCATTCCATTCACATTGCACGACACCAAAAATAATGAAAGTATCGGAGAAAAATATTATTAACATGCTTCGTAAATATGATCGAGCACCAGAACGGCGAATTGCAACAAAATATATCAGAAATATACTCGAGTGACAAATTTTCAGAACACCCTGCATACATAAAGTACACAAATGAAGTACGAAATATGACCAAAAAAATAAAGAATTCTTCCAATCGTAAATCCACTTTGAATGCTAAATCACTGACACGCCGTGTAGGCATATGGAAAAGAAAAAATTGCATCAAAATTTCCATAAAACAAATAAAGAATGGGGGGAAAAATAAAATTGAGTAGCGAACTATCGAAACACCCGGTACGTGCAATCAACGAGCGACGAAACAAAAACAGAACGTCTCTAAATACACAATCATCCTGCTAAACAAACAAGGAGCGAACAAACAAAACGGTCAATTACGAGAAAACGCTTCCTTGCCGAAATAATTTTAATCGCGTGTATCGATTTCACGCTCGCGCTTAATCAGAAAACATAGTAACCCGGGTACGGGCACAATCAGCCCGTGGTTAATTGTGTTTCGTAGTTTTCCAATGAGCTTCGCCGTTTGTTTCCTGTGCACGCGTTCTGCAATTCTAATTCTCGTGGTCTGATCATTAAGGCTCTATTCTACTTCAGACTGACCACTTTAAGGGGTTACCACGCACACTTGGGAAGCATAAAAATAAACGCGTTATTTGAGAATTTTTCTCGCCTATGTCTTTGATTTTAGTCAATGGATTGTTATTGACATTTTGAAGTGCACACATTTTTGCAACAATTCCCGAAAATTGCATTGAAAAATTTGTAAAAATGATGAATATACAACGGTTTGAAAATTTGTAAAAATGATGAATGTGTAGCGGTTTGAAAATATGTAAAAACGATGAATGTGTAGCGGTTCGAAAATTTGTAAATTAATTTAAATGTAGTTTGAAAATTCGTGTTATATTTTTTCCTGATTTTGAGTTAGATTTTTGAAAACGGCATTTACGATACCAGGCGGTACATCTTCGTTAATTTTCATCAGAAACGAAGAAACGAAATATTTCTAAAAGTGGAACTTGTAGCCGATTTTGAAAATTTCAATTTCTCGAGAAATGACAATTATTTAAATTTAGAATTGCGATTTTCAGGAATGTGTTTCAGGACTT
This sequence comes from Habropoda laboriosa, assembly GCF_001263275.1. Taxonomy (NCBI): domain Eukaryota; kingdom Metazoa; phylum Arthropoda; class Insecta; order Hymenoptera; family Apidae; genus Habropoda; species Habropoda laboriosa. Next base: position 1,863,734 of record NW_017100181.1, on the reverse strand, counting down.
TTAAACATAAGAAAAAAGGAGGGAGAAAATCTAAAAATTGGTTTTGTTAATCCTCTAAAGTGGAATGTATCTTTGATAAAATGTTTACACAGGTAGATTTTTCATCAGATTTTAGTCGGGTTCGTGTGTAAAAAGTAGCAGGCGGCGCGCATCGGCGAATAGACTCGTAAAAGGGAGATCGAAGGCGGAAAATCCGCGTGCTGCTGGCGCTGGTGCATGAAATTTTTGTTTTATGCATGAAAGCCTGTCGTCAAGCTACGGCTGACACGTTTCGAGGCGTCTGAGGAGAATCGTAAGGGACACCGCGAATTCTCCTTCGACTTTGCAGCTATTTTTGGCACCGTGCGCGTAATACACTGCACATGCTGTTCTTCTCGGGAATTTACCTTCTGCGAGTGTCTTTTGCCAGAGACATCGTACTTAGACGTGAGATTGTTTCAAAAATTACAGACTTTTCTCGAGTTTTTTCTAGTTTATTTCTTCTCTTTGGAATAGAGAAAGAATTCTCACGGAAAGAAGAAATTCAAAAAAAGAATTTTCACAGAATTGTAATTCGGAATTACATTCCAAATTTCTGAATTACACTCTAAATTGCATTTCTGGATTACTGTATTCTGAATGACTATATTCTGGATCCCCTTTTTCCATCAAAATTGATAACTTCGTAATTCAGAATTTTCACAGAATTGTAATTTACAATTTTCACAGAATTGTAATTCAAAGTTTTCACAGAATTGTAATTCAAAATTATATTCCAAATTTCTGAATTACATTCTAAATTACATTTCTGGATTGCTGTATTCTGAATAACTATATTCTAGATACCCTCTTTCCATCAAAATTGATAACTTCGTAATTCAGAATTTTCACAGAATTGTAATTTACAATTTTCACAGACTTGTAATTCAGAGTTTTCACAGAATTGTAATTCACAATTTTCACAGAATTGTAATTCAGAATTATATTCCAAATTTCTGAATCACATTTCCGGATTACTGTATTCTGAATTACTATATTCTGGATACCCTTTTTCCATCAAAATGAATAACTGTACAATTTCGTAATTCAAAATTTTCACAGAATTGTGAAAAAATTTCTAAATTACATTCTAAATTACATTGCTGAATTACTATATTCTAGATAGCCTTTTCCCATCAAAATTGATAACCGTACAACTTTGTAATTCAGAATTTTCACAGAACTGTAATTCAGAATTCTCACAGAACTGTAATTCAGAATTCTCACAAAATTGTAATTCAGAGTCATATTCCAAATTTCTGAATCACACTCTAAATTCCACTTCTGAATTACCACATTCCACCCTTTTTCCATCAAAACTGATAACAGAACACCTCGAACGCAACATTTTCTCCAGATTCGCATTCTTATCGTCCCTAGGATCTCCACAACGACGTTGTCGGTCACTATCGGCGGCCATTGCTAAGCAAGGAAATGAAATGGCGATTTCTATAGAGCCACTACTTGCGGTTGTTCCACCGATTGCCGTTTCCAGCCGCGATTACTCGACTTCGGGTTACTCTATCTGCGGTCTCAAGGAGTTACAGCGGGACTTCCCTTACGCTCTGCACAATCTCAGGGCCTATACTAGCCGCCTGGCTGCAAACTATCCGTGTCTAAAAAGCACCGCGAACACTTCGAACCGGATAGCTTCACCCACACACGATGATGTTCCATCAAACTTCCTGTAATCCTCTGAGAGAGAGCTGAAAGCTGCTGAGTGAATTTTCCGAAATAATACTTGTAGACCGAAGTGAAATTATTAGTTAACATCGGATTACACGAGGGATAGCGGAATATTAGTAACTATCCGTTAACTAAGTTCAGGTTGGCGCGCATATGAAACGTCGTTTTTAACCCTTCTACGGAAATTAGGTCAATTTTGTCCGGGTTTGTTTCAACGGTACCGACTTCTATGAAACTAATAAATAAGAGACATTCGTTCCTCTTCCTAGAAGATGTTCTTGGATAGTGGAATTTTATTTAGAACGTTTAAAAAAGCTACATGAATTATTTCGGATTTTTCGAAAGACTTTTACCCATTGAAGGATACGTCGAACATAAATTACGACCCACGTTTACGGTTTAAAGCTAGCAAAAATATGTTTACAGAGAAAGGGTTGACCCTTGCGTGGAAATTGGGTCGACTTGACCGAAAATCATATCACAAATTATTTTTCCTTTGTTACTAAATGTGTCATTTGGACTGAAACTTTTTATATCCTCAAATATCTGATGAACATTAATATTCTTTAGAAAAAAGAACGAAATTTGTAAGAATCATATATTACAGCAATTTGTCCTTTCAATTTACCAAGCACGTTAATTTTTCTAAGTAGAAATTATCATTTATTTCACGTAATTCCCATTTGTTCCACGAATAAAAAAATTAATAAGTGAACGAAAATTAGAAGCTTA
>NW_017100181.1:1859974-1861202 GCF_001263275.1 Habropoda laboriosa | reverse complement strand
CTCGAAATTGTTCAATTACGAGAAATTACTTCCCATTCCTTTATCCCCCATTTTAATCTCCTCTATTTCCCTCGTTCTTCCTTCAATCTGAAGATCTAAAACACCAGAAAGCTGCGTAAATTATGAGATTAGAACAGTTTCTAGCTTCAATTACGACAATTTCATCGAAAAGCTTGGTAAACAAAAATTAAACCAGCTATAAAAATAGAAAGAAAAATATCACTGGCAAAAAATAAGAACGTTCATCAGATTCTTATTCAATCTAAAAACAAAAATAGAAAATTTCACAACATCGTTAACGAACGATTTTCTTTACATTGAAAAGAAAAATTCATCTATACAACAGTGGGATCAAATTTTTTTCGATAAAAATACTGCATGCTAAAGAAAAGCATGCCCCGAACAGAAACTGTTACGCGAATTTGTTTATTTTTCAAGTTAAACGATAAAAGGTGGAAAACGCTGGAGGGTGGGTATTGTGCAGCGCCACAAATCAGAGGAAATCGAAAAATCTGTAAACACGATGTACGTACAACAGATAGGAAAAATAAATAAATGGGAGGGAATAAATCGAATGAAGACAAATGCGTGAACGAAAGGATAAATAACTAAAGATCGACAGGGATATATGAACGCGGGCTCAGGTGCACGGGATTATACAATCCGTACTAATCGAAAGCCTCCGGCTACATGTCGGAAATCGAATTAATCCCCCGAATATTCATCAAACATTACAGGAGATCTTATATTCTCGGCCAGCGGAAAATTATTCCACGATGGAAGCGTGTTCGGTTAATTTATGAGAAAAGCATTGGAGAGTAGAATGTGCACGAAGGGAGAAGGCATTCTTTGTCAAAATTTAATAATACTTTATAGCAGCTTTTCAAAAATACTTCAAACGGTATATTCCAAAAATACTTCAAACAGTATTTTTCAGAAATCCTTCAAATAGTTATGTTTCAAAAATACTACAAATAGTATTTTTACAGTATGCTTCAAAAATACTTCGAACAGTATTCTCCAAAAATACTCCAAACAGTATTTTTCAGAAATACTTCAAATAGTATTTGTACAGTATATTTCAAAAATACTTCGAACAGTATTCTCCAAAAATACTCCAAACAGTATTTTTCAGAAATACTTCAAATAGTATATTTCAAAAATACTACAAAGAGTATTTTTACAATATTTTTCAAAAATACTACAAATAGTATTTTTACAGTATTTC
>NW_017100181.1:1852634-1859919 GCF_001263275.1 Habropoda laboriosa | reverse complement strand
AAATTAATATCTCAATTTTTATTTAAATAAATTAATATTCCCATATATGAATAATGCATTTCTTTCGCGGCAATTTACTCGCTGTTTTTTAATAAAGTTTTTACATGCAAACGAAGAAACAATTTAACCGTACATTTAGGGGAGGGAATGGAAGAGGAATTGTGAAACAATGCTTTATGTTAAAAAATAATTCTTAAATTCTAGCAATTCAAATGAGAATCCTTGAACTGAGTACCGGAATTGATTTAACAAGCGGAACGCAGAAATTTGATCAAAGTAACATTTGAGCCATTCGCCGCGAGAACGGAAACCTTAAGAAAGTTTCGTCTCTAAAGAAACTTCCTTTCCAAGTCATTAATGCTTTCCTTAGCCTTAAGATTCTCATTGAGTAACTGAAACCTGGACAGCTTTGTCCAAAGTGAACAGCAATTCACGATACAATTGAAAAGGGCGATTAATTGCAAAAAGTTGTTTCAAGAATAAAAAACATTAAATTCGAAAAGATGAATAACTTTCTATTTAAAAAACGCTTGGTTAACAATACAAAGAAAATAGATACATATTTTAAAAAATACTATCTGAATTACTTTTATGGAATTTCACTGACCTTTTTCTTGAAAAAAACCATTGTAATTGTACTTTTTCAGTTGACTATTTAAATAGTTGCAGAAGGGTTTTACATGACCCTGAAAATCTAAAGGTTATTAGCTAAATTGTAAAGGAGAAAAAAATTGTTTCATCGCTAAATGGTTGACTAATTAATAATGTTTTACTATAAACAATTTAAAATCGATTTCCTGAAAAATTTACTTCTGTTAGTTGTGTTACTCTTCTAGCAAAACGACGATGTGTAAAACACTTTGAAAACTCGAAAATTACCAGGAGCTGTGATATTCTGTTAACTACATAACAAGCCTAACTTTTCAATTAAACAACACAACGATGACCAAGCAACTAAGTTGAACTGTATTCCCAAATCGTGTTGCATATACATATATAGGTCACATAGACAAACTATACATTTAAACTATGCAACCTAAATTATTCAGCATACCTATCCCAAATCCACCAAAACATTCGAAACGTGCAGGAGAAAATCAACAGAGTACAAAAAATGAAAAATTAGATTATTAGGACATTGCATTGTTTTCAGAGATTTAAATAGGTTTCAATTTAAACATGGCAAATTGTAAAGGAAAACAACGAACTGAGCGACAAGACATTGAAATTTTAAGGAGATGCAGCACCCTGAGGTATTTAAAAATAAGTAAAGTTTGGGAATTGTTTTCATAGGTAACTACCAAATGAAAAATTTCAATTTTCCCAGAAGATATTGTTTGAAATTGTCAACATTTCCATGCCTGGCCTGTGTGTGTCTATGCGTTCCTGTACGCTCACGTGAGGTCAGGCCCGTGGGTGTGGACCCCGGTTTCCTGAAGAATCGGGGGCCACACGCGAGCGAGAGAATTTGAGAGAAACAATACGTGTACTACAATTTGATTGTTCTTTTCTTTCTAATTATAACTTAAACTCTGTCAGATATAAATGCAACTTTCGGTTTCTTTCTCATAAAGATAAATTATTCATATGGAATCAGTTATTTTTTAATCAATAATTAATAGAACCAATGAATCACTTATTGAAAGAAGAATTAGCAAAGTTGAAAAATGATTCCGAACTGCCAAACGATAAATTATAAGTTATATTACATAATTTTTATAAATATAATATTTCGCAATAAATATAATTTGCATATAATTTATACAAATCTAATAATAACCAAGCACTAGAAATGCCTTCGATTGTATAAGAAACATTCTGAAGAACTTTCGAAAGGAATTATCCTCGTTGCAATCAAAGAACCCTCATAAATTCTTCAATAGGATGAATAAACTTTCGAAAGAGGAAAATTTGCAGAACTTTTCTGCTCAGAATTACTACTTCTTATCAGATTCCAACCTGGCGTCTGATATAACTTCCACTGATTCCCTCAAAAAAGTTCTCTCCACAATCCAGCTAGAGACGTGAGAAAACTGATAAATGTTTCTTAAGGCAGAAAAAGGTATATGTTATTATTCGTATTTTGCTATTTAAAATGACACAATTCATTTAAATTAGACGAACGCAAATTTTTTTATAAATAATTATATTATATTGTAAAATGCAAAGGAATAATTACGAAAAAAGAGCACGTTTTAAACGAGTTTGGCATTGTACAATAAATATTAACGAATATAAGCGAATTTTCTAATAGCAGAGATACTTTTATCGCTTTTTTTAAGAACATTTCAATTACTTTTGTTAAATAAACTTTTTAATAGCCTTATTTCGAAATTTTCAAGTGGATTTTGCATCTTTTCTTTAACGAAGGACCAGTTATAATAGTACAGCACTTTAAAAAGCACTCGTGATAAAAAGATATAGGTGTTCCTGCGCTTTTCTCTTCAGAAACATGAAATAAAGTACAAAATAGAGTTACTCGGTCTCAAAGATGTTCGAGTGTGTTTATTAACATTTAACGTGTTACACATACTGGATGCTCCACTTACATGATTAAACCCACTTAAACACTGTATTTCGTATTAAACGAGAAAAAGAACAAACACCTTTTCATTAATTAATACCAATGCACAGCAACCAAAAGAATGCTTATTTATTTGTATAAATATCAGATCGCGTTAATTGCAAGTGGACACCTGAGGAAGAGGTACACAAAGTTAGCAAATTTAACAGAGATAAGATGGATCTTTCCGACTCCCATTAAGCAATTTTCCGGATTTTGCACACAGCCCACAAACTCTACAGGTATGCAGCCCGAAGACGTTGCACGTGCCCTTAATTTAGGAGAACCGCAATCCTAAATTGTGGTCTGACCAGCTCCCATGGGTTTATGTTTGCCTCCGCTAAGGAGCAGAAGTGATTTCAAGTCCACCAAATTCCTAATTAGACTCTGACCCGTTCCTATGAACGAACAAGCAGGCTACAGAGTAGAATATCAAGGAATTGTTCAGAAACTTTTCAATTCGTTCCTCCCTCTATCGATTTCAGCGAAGAAAAGTAACGAGAAAAGAAAAACACCGAACGGCGAATCTAAAGATCAGAAATTCTCACGCAAATCTTCTCCATCGTGACGAATGTTCTTCTTCATTTTTTACACTCTGTATATACCTTGTTACTTACATTGTAATGTTATTATAGATGCCTTGGTAAGGTCTAATATCTCGAAAATGATTAAAGACAGAGGAATGGCGTAAATTGACGGATCCTTGTATGTTTCAAGGACAAAATTTACAAGATCTATTTTTCAAAAATGCTGCTGACAAATGCAAGATTTACAGTTCAGCGAAGATTCCATAAAAATACCATTTTCGTTAATTCACAAGTTGGCAATTTTTAGGTAAAGTGAAATTCTCAAATGAAACAGCATATAGGAAATGCGTTAGAATTCGAACAAAGGTCGAGAATATTGAGTTATGTTCCAACAATGAAGTAGAATAGGTTTTAGCAAGAATTTCCTGCGGCAGCGCGAGTACAACGAAGTTTAAAGGCTAAACCGATGAATATGTAACACGAACTAAGCGCCGCTGCCGCGGAACTTTATGTGTTACAGTCTTTGAATACACAGGATGTTCCGTGTAGCTTCCGTTGTGATATTTTGTCAAAAAGTGATCGTAAATAAAAGCCTTGTCAGTTCTCAATAGAAAGCAAAAGGTCGTTCCTAAAATTTACAATTTCGTTTGATTTTATAAAAACGAAGAGTTGCAATTTGTATCACGGTTACTGCAGTTCTACCTCAACCCTTTTGCATTGAAGTAATACTTCAACATGCTTTCCCGTCAACTTGACAATTACTCGCATAATTTGTCCTAACAACTGTGAAGATAACGAAAAAAATAACGTTATACTCTGTCGCTAAAGTGTACGCTCGTGTTTTTGACTGCCCCTTGCAGCGGCAGTGCACGCGCGGTCAACACTGTCGTAGCTAAAGCACTTGTGGGTGACGGGAGAATAAACGTACGCGTGCACGCGCTTGAAATCTTTTATTTAGAAAAACCAGACGAGATGTCTGATGTCGCTCGTGCGACTTTCGGCGGTTGACTCCCTTGGCGTCGCCGGTCGGGACCCTGGCTGCCCTCGGAACGGATCTCAAGCGTCTCCCCGCTTTCCGAGGACAGCCATCCTTATCGGCCCGCCGCGACATCGACAGCGACGAAAGACACGTTCTCACAGTCTGGATTGTGTTTACAATGTGGCGCGGTGCGCGCTGCATGGGCCGCCACAGATTAAACGGAACGTCTTTGAACTTAATACAGAATATTTTTCGACTTCGCGGACGTTCGCAAGTTGGACTTCGTCCTTTGAAGATCGGACTTCGAACAGAACTCTTACAGAACTGTCCAATTGTGAACTTGAAAATTTTCGGACATTTGACACACAGTTTCTGCAAAACTGTGTAACAGTACTGAATAGGTAATTGTTGTGTTAGTAAAACATTGCTTTGACATATCTCTGATGGGCGGGCAGAAGAGTGTAGGTCAGAATTATTAGTTTTGCAAAGAAGTACTTTTAGTATACACCAAATTCTGTTTTTACACGGTTTTCATTTAACACGGTCTAGAAAAATAAATTCAATTTCCTTTTTACACATTTTCATTCGATATTTCGAGCGATGATAGTGATTTTGAACCAGTCTTACGCAAGCGAACGATGACAGCGAATGAAGTTATGTTGTTTTCATCACTATCACTGATTTCAACTTTTAATTCCTGAATTTCTCATCATTTTTAATTACTTCTACTTTAAGAATTCAGTTACCTTTTGTTTTTATAAAATAAACTGTGCATGAATGCGCATGCAAATCAAATTTGGCTTTTTATAAAGGCTCTTAATAAAGTTTTTTGTATGAATCCTTTTATTTTAGCTATTTTTTACAGGTTTTAAGGATATGGAACCAATCCGTTATTTTTCCGTGTGTGTACACGATGTCTGTTTTTTACACGGTTCTTTTCTGGAACGTATCTACCGTGTGAAAACAGAACTGGGTGTACTGTATTTTTGACATATACTATTTGACTTGTACTATTAGAACTACATGAAAGGCAGCAATGTAGGTCCTGTTTCACTTAGTTACTTTTTTACCCGCCCACCAGAGATATGTCCTAATTCCAAGAATTTTAGGAATTAGCGCATGTTCTTCCTTAATGGTTCACTATACCAACGTTTCTAGTACTCCTTATACCATTGATGTTTTTAAAACAGGAGTCCTGGGTTGGCAGATAAGAAGTGAATTACGCGCGCGATACGTGCACAGTCCACGCGGCAGGATCTGTGCATACACTAACGACCATAAGTTTCGAATCGTCTGCCAATCTACATCAATATTAATTAATATTAATTTACCTTACTTCGACTAATCTGAGTAATAAAAAATTCGTGAAAAAGTTCTTAATTTTGCTGACCTATTTTTGGAAATTTTTTGTATAAGCTTGCGATGCACAGTGAACCGAAACTTTTGGTCGGTAGTGTATCTTTTTATCTTGGAATCCATAGCACATTTTCTCCGCAACAACGATTCATTTTCGTTATCTAAGCCGGTTAATCCTCGGCCAAATCTACCATTAAGCTTATTCGCACTTCGTACGGTTTTTTATGATTTTAGCCACAATCGTCGAGACTCGAGAATTCACGACGCCAGGTTTAGTATCGAACAGTCTCATGAATTATGGTTATAGGTGGTATGATAGAAAAATCCATTTAGTTTTTCATGCAGAATCACCATCCTCTCGCTTCTACCACAAGTTACATGACACTGTATACTGAAATAGAGTCATCACATGAAACACAAAGAAACTCCCTTAACCCTTTACCTTATAACAACGAGTCAGACGCGTGACACAGATTCTGGTCAAGATTTGAGAGAAACAGTTATATTAGTAATAAAAATTAATTTTAATTCCAACTTTCTTTTTAACTTAATCGAGTGGCGACTGAAAAGCGACACTGAACAATTGTCACTTGATAAATCATTAATCGCGACAGAAAGATCTATGGATCTCCGTAAATTTGTTCGCCATAGTGAAATAGAAAATGCATCGAACATTGAAATAAAATCATACAGTTTATTTCTACGTTAGTTTAAAAGAATTTCAAAGAATATCTGATTTGTGACCTTTTTTACAGCAAAAAGACCTCCGAGGATTACCAAATGTAATTAATTACACGTTAATAGCACATTAGCTTTTCTTACCCAATTCAGTGCTCGAACAGTAAATAACTGTAGGAGGTTAATGACCGGAGCGGGCCGATCATATCGAGCCTTCCGACGTTCGTTGTTATCAAACAAGAGCGAGTGTGTTTGCGCGAATGCGAGGGATGCGAGTGGCGAAGAGAGAGAGAGAGAGAGAGAGCGCGGATCGCATATAAATAGGGAAAACAATAGCGAGAGGGATTCATTTTTCTGCGAAGCGATAAAGCGTTATCAGTGTTGTTTATCCTAATTGTATTTTATTAATCTCTAAATGCGTTTTGCATTCCGTTTCCTATAAAACTGGCACCGCCAGGAGTCGCCAAATGAGGTGTGGGTCCTTATGGGACCCCCTTATAGGAAGACCCAAAAGGCTTGGCGAAGCGGAGAGTTTTTGGACGTATTCGTAAGGCCCAATGTCCACGTCAGAGACGCGTACGCGACGAAACATCGCTTGCTGTACATTTCAATGCTGCGACCAATGTGAAACAGCGGATGTCTGTCATCGTCGCGACATGCATTCGTGATGACGCGTAAGGCCCATTTTCGTAACTAACGCGAACCTTGCTGTACGCTTCGTGAATAGAAGTCACCCACATCTCACCCACAGCACTAAAGCACACTGCAACCGACATTTCGTCGCGTACGTGTCCCTGACGTGACACATTCTAGACACTGGGCCTAAGAATCTTCCCGGGGACCCTTTTGTAACGTCCGAGGACCCTGAATCCTCTCACCAGAGGGACCGGAGTAGGTCTTTTTGAAGATTTCCTCCACGTAAAAAGAAAAAAGAAGAAGAGAGATGCATAGTCAGGAAAAATAGATCATAAGTCAAGGGATTAACAGCAATAACTCCACACATTAACCACAAGTTATTCGACACAAACGATCTGTCTGGTAGGTGAATTGATGGCGATGATCGGGGCCAACCTAAGGTTCGGAATCGGCGCATCGGGTAACGTGTCGTCGAATGCGACGAAGGTGTTCCAGTGTCATCCGGGTGGTGCCACGGAAGCCACGATCATCTTCATCCTCGGCGCT
>NW_017100181.1:1840841-1852596 GCF_001263275.1 Habropoda laboriosa | reverse complement strand
GCCAGTTGCGCAGGTAATTCCAATAAAAGAACCATTTCCTATGGAACCAGCACCCGAGTGGCTGATAGATTAACCCTTTGAAGTCTGACCAATTTTTTCTTGACCTTCCTACTTTTTTTCTTAACTTTCATTTGGGAGTTAATATTTAAAAAAGAAATTCTACCGAGTTTAATTTGATATACAAGTTAATTTAAAATTTAGAGGGCCAAAATTGTGATGGAAATTTTAATTCAGAAAACGTTCGATTTAACGCTTTGAAACCTGAATTAGTTTGTAAAAGTAACTCTCTAAAACTGTGCTCGTGAGAAAAAGCGAGATTATAAATGGATTATTCTCTACCATTTTTCTCTGTTCAGAATGAATTGGGAGATACGATATCCCTCAACCGCATGGTATACTTTATTTAACACAGATTGTAATAAATTCTCTGTCTCGTAAAACTTTTAACCGCTGTGTCCACCGAGTATGAAGTTCTTAAATTGTGACATAAAACATTGGAATTTCATTATCCATACTCTTCAAATTTATTCACAGCTACTCTTTAATTCCAACTGTAGACAATAGCTGTTTGAATAAAGAAATTTTTAAGTGATAATGCACACGGTTTTCATAATAGGATATATTCGAATTTTTAATATTGACGAGAATTTAGAAAAAAAATTAGGAAGCCTGTGAAAGTTTATGATTTTCCATTTTTATAGAGCATTTTCTGTTAACAACTAGACCTATTCTATTTGATTTCATCCACTTCAGTTGCAATGCAAAGCACAGTATTATATTTTCCTCCAAAATGTTACATTGCATACTATATTTAAAATAAACAAATTCAAGAATACATCGTATCACCGTTTTAGAAACATTATTAGCTGAATGAACTTTTTAAAAAGAAACATATAGAAACCACAAAAATAAAGCAGATATTTAAATTCGTTTTATTTGTTTCGACAAAAAATAATTGCTCGTACTTACACCTGACCTGAATAAAGTATCGCACATTTACTGATAAAGCACACTGACTGTAAGCCAATATGCACGGTTTTTCAAGAACGAAATTTAAAGTAAAACACCTTAACGAAATTTTCATTCGAACAATTTCTTAGTATCTACTATAATTTTCAAAATATACAGAAAAGTCGGAAAACATATTTACCTTTAACGTATGTTTTCGCCCTGAGAAACCGAAAAGTAGCAAAAAGGAAGATACTTCTACCGAGATCCCCTACAAATTTGCAAAATTTCAAAAAGATCGGAATTTTCTGATTAACGAAGTTCCCTTGTTAGCATGTATTATCGCTGTGTAAACAGGCAATTCAGTATATTCGCATAATTTCTATCAGTACATACACGACACATCCTCCAAATATACATACTAATACAACACTCTCTAAGCATGTCCTCCCTTCTATTCTCTCCTACTGGTATCAGAGGCTATTAAAAACCGCAAAAACGAGGAAAAAATTCAAATCGAACTGTCAAATAGAGTTTCGAGGAAAAGCAAGAGTGAGAGAATTTCCAGGAATTTCACTTAATCCCAAGAGGAACAAACGACAACCCGGCAGCCGTCTAACATGTTTGATCATGCGTTTCAGGTGGTCGCAAGGACTGCTGTTCCACCAGGCGATGGTGGATTGCGCTCGAGCAGCGATTTTATTGCCCCTCGGATCGAGCATCCTGAACTGTCAGCCAATGACCAAGTGTTCCCTGGTCGAGACAGCGTTTCTACTGCTGGTGACAGTCTCGACGGTGAACATGTTGACGACAGTACTGAACGACAGCCCGATTTTTCCGGAGACAGACGAGGAGGCGGATCTGGCGGCTCCTCTGCTCATGGACTCGCCTCAGGCAAGTGTTCTTCTGGCTTTTATTCCCGTTTCTGCTGTATTCGGCGATCGGGAGATTTGGTCCCTTTTTAAGCTTCGTATATCGAGAGCGTGCTTTGAATTTATTTCGAACCTATCTGGAATTTTTTACTCCCACTTCTGCTCTATTAAGCCATTCCGAGATTTCGTTTCCTTTAAGAAAACGTCCCCTGAACTTTTTGACAGTTCTTGCCATTTTTTACTTCCGCTTCTGATCTATTAGGCGACTGCAAGATTTGGTTTCTTCTTATTTGGAACTTATTTGAAATTTTGTATTTCCAATTTCTGTTGTATTAGGCGATTCTAAGATTTGTTTTTGTTCTTCTAGCTTCGTGCATCGAAAATGTGCTCTGCATTTATTTGAATTTTTTATTTTCATTTCTACTGTGTTAGGCGATTGCAAGATTTGGTTTCTTCAAGCTTCGTGTATTGAGAGCGTGCTCTAAATTTATTTGGAACTTGTTATTACCATTTCTGCTGTATTAGACGATTGCAAGATTTGGTTTCTTCTTATTTGGAACTTATTTGAAATTTTGTATTTCCAATTTCTGTTGTATTAGACGATTGCAAGATTTGATTTCTTTAAGCTTCGTGCATCGGCAGTGTGCTCTGAATTTTTTGGTAGTTAGAATGGGATTTTATAATAATACATGGTAACAATTTGAATTTATTTGGAGTTAATCGTTACAAAATAACTGTGGTGTTAGTGGCCTTGTTTAAGTATGTTTGGTAGTTTAACGCTTCTGATGTTTTTCAATCTTTTATTGAGATATTCTGATTCAATGAGGAGTGTTTGAAAATTATTACTCAAGACTTGAATGCGATAATTACAGCTGAATGAGAAGTACATTTATCGAGACTTTTTTGTGTAATTTATTAGTTACTTGAAGTTTTACTAACAGCAGAAATTCAGAGGTTTTGCACAAATGTCGTGATATGAAAAGGGAATAATTTTCTGTCGATCCAAATAGTTTAATAATACCTCTTCTTGAAGGAAATTAAGTGTGAAATAAATTTAAAGTAAATGATGAATGTTTCATGAATAAATGGAAGAAAGTGTAAAAAGTATTCTCTATTTTCCACATTAAGTATACCAATAATCAGCACCTTCTCCATGCTTCTCCTTGAAAATCGAAGAGCTTACACAACTGAAGAAATAAAAAATAAAAAGAAATAGTTTCATCCGTAAAAAAATATACTCTTAACACGATAATTTTCACATACAAAAACAACACAATTAATAAAAACCTTCTCAATATTGCATCCCTAACTCCCTAACCCCATTTATATTATTCTCTATACTCGTTCCAAAAACCTAGCATATAACAAATAACCATAGAAAAAAGAGCAATTAATTAAACCTACTTAACATCGAATAATATAACATAAATAAAAGTCACTGGATCGTCGTAATTAACTAAACCTAATTAAACCAAGTTGTTAAATGCGAATGGCCAATCATAAAGCTACCAACCCCAAAAATGTACAGAAACAATACGGAACAGAATTTCTAAATTCAACGAAAAAATGATTCCATTAAAATTGTACCATTAAGATATAATCTGAATGAAAAGTACCTAAAATGCAATAACATTTAGATATAATCTCTATTAAGGGGTCATCCACGTTTCTCTTTTTCTTTTGCATATTTTGAAAAGTACATAATATCGTAGAAATAATTTCAGCCCAAAAGCAAACTCGAAGTTCGAATTATCCACGAAGTTATAGCAGTTCGAACGAAACCACAGGTATTGTTGCAAAAACTTTAAACGCGTTTCTCTCGGCACAGCATGGTGCAGAACGGTCGGCATAACTACCTCATCGTTCATCCGATTAACTTCATCTTTCGCACACACATTCTGAATAAGATTCGCCATCGGCTCACGGGGGGCTTCTAAATAAACTGAAGCATTTTTGAATAACAAAAGGAAATGTACGGGGTTTTAAATGAAAATCATGACCCTTTTTTCAAATTGTTGCCATTGCTGTAATTTGCTTTTACTGAAGAAACAACACCCTCTTGAGCCAAGAACTACCATCCCAAAAACCGCTAAAAGAAAATCGAAAATTTTTGTTTCTGACCACTCGTACGAGCTGAATCATGCTCACCGTTTAGGGCAACGCCACAGAAACCCGTTTTACGTCATTCTACATAAGAATTTTCAATTTTTCATTTCTGTTTTCTACTCTATAAACGTGTACTTTTCTAACGAAAAAGAATTAAACCAATCAGCTGAATAGTTCGTTGTTGATCACATTTTAGTGCCTAGAAACGTACATGACCCCTTAAAAAGTACCTAGAATACCGATGCAAAAATCGCTCTCAAAGGATTTTCGGTAAATTCAGCGACAGAAACGAAATTACCAGCAAGGATTCTAAATACGAAGCATTTAGTACGATTAACCGTATGATAAAAAAGAGGTCGAGTCGAAGAAAATTCCACGAGTAGCGAAGAAGACGAAACACGGCTACGATAATGGAGAAACTTCTGCTGGCCAAGGGAATCCCAGAAAACCGAGAAGAATTATAACGAAACGATCATCCCTGGCAATCGGGCGACGCGCCAGTACGCTCGATCGATCATTTTATTGCCCAAACAACCGTGCCTCGTCCTGAACCGGTGAATTATGATACTTGGATATATTGGTATCGGTGGCAGAGATAATTTGCAACTTGGAAAGGCGAGGAACATTTGTCGTTTGGAGGTAGTAAATGACTAGAGGGTATGCGGGAATTTCGGTGACGAACTTTGGGGGTTGCAAGTCGATGAAAAATAATTTAGATGAAAGATAATGGAAAATGTTAGAAAGAATCGTTTCTTTTATTCTACTTTTATTTATTTTAGTTTATTCTAATTTTTACCCATTCGATTCTTTCTATGTCTCAATGTCTAAGTCCTCGTATTTAAAACTTGTTAAATTCTCGTATTCGTAAATATTTATGTTGCTGAATTCCAGAATTTCTGAGTTCCAAAATTCTAAATTTCTAAATGCCTAAGCCCTAAATTTTCAAATTTCCGAAATTCTCGTATTTTCAAATATTTAAATTCCTAAATTCCCGGGTTCCGAAATTTCCAAATTCCCAAAATTCTAAATTTCTAAATGCCTAAGCTCTAAATTTTCAAATTTCCGAAATTCTCGTATTTTCAAATATTTTAATTCCTAAATTCCCGGGTTCATGGGGTTCCGAAATTTCCAAATTCTCAAAATTAGAAACTCTTGAATTCCTGAAATTTCCAAAATTCTAACTTTCCAAATGCCTATGCCTAAAAATTTCTAATTTCCGAAATGTGATATTTTCAAATTTGAAAATTCTCAAAATTCCTGAGTTCCGAAGTCCCTAAGCTTTAGGATTCCAATGTTCCAGAGTTCTGACATCCCGAAATTCCCAAATTACAGAATTTCAAAATTCCGAAATGCTTGTCGTCAAATTTCAAAATTTCCACGTTGTGAAATTCTTAAATTCTCAAATTCGAAAGCCCTGAAATTGCTGAATTCCAGAGTTCCTAGGTTCCTCAATTCCTAAATCCCTAAATTTCTAACTGTAAGTAGAAAATAAATAAATAACGAAGGACAATAAGTAGATGAGAGATAACAGAAAATGTTCGAAAGAATCATTTCAATCAGACTCTTTATTATTATTCACTATGTTTAGTAATCACATAGACAAATATAAAGACCTGCAACGACTGATATCTCAAATATTGCACATCAATATATTTGTAAAAACGAAATTAACGCATATACAATAAAAAATCAATGTAAAAACGAACGAGCATTCGTGAAACAAAAATACCTGTGAATTTACCATTAACGAAGAATTTTGTTCGAGTAATAACGCCGCTGATTTGTTAACGACGAACGAATATACGCAAGATGCATAATGTCATCGTCCTTTAAACTAGTTAAGAGTTCTGCAAACTTGGGACTCGTGTAATCTCCAGTATACGTTATCTTCAACCGCAGGTAGATAGTTCTAATGCGAACAGTTAAACTACATTACAGAATTGGGCATGAAATCGGGAGAAATTTCTGTTAACTTGATAATTTCAATCTAACCGCGATAAATCCTATTTTAAGAATTTTAAACATCACGCTTATCAATGAAAGCAGATAGATTCGGAAGAGAATAAATTCTATCCGAAAGTTGAACTCTAACCTTCCGCCAAAGTATCTTGAAACACTGCTATCTCGTAGAGCAGAAGGCTCGGAAAAGCTGCTTTTCCAATTTTCACAAAATCGAATTCCCGCGTTCTTCAAGCGCGCGTACATTTTCGCGGCCACGTCACGTTTAACTCAATTAAAGACTTGAGAGACGGTGAAGTGCCTTTGAGCCTGGCTCAAGTTTCGGATCGATCTTCGGTAAGTACAGCTGACACCACGCGCGAAACTCTAAAGCGCGCCGTTCGCGATTAAACGGAGCCTAGCCTTTGAGTGCCACTCAAAAATTATTTATAGACGAGAGTACGTTCCAGCGTGTTTAGTAATTATTATAAAACGAGCCGAGGCACGATACGTGTTGAGATCTTGGAACTTGGCGATAGATCAGACCTGGTGTATTGAAATCGCTGACGATTTCTCAGATTACATACCGGGTGTCCCAATTCTTTCCGATCAAACTTTGTCAGTAGGTTCTATGAGTGTAAATAAGAGAAAAATGTTGTATAAACATAGGTCGTTTGAAGCTTTATTAAAAAGTTATAACGATAATACGAAGTACGGAGGGAATTGTAACGGGTGTGCGATTATTAGCGATAAGTATAAGTATATTCTTCTTCATCTGGTATTTTTCTTCGAACTTTCTAACGAAGCTTCAAACGACCTACGTTTATGTAAACATTTTTTCAAACGCACTCTTTCTTCCACGCAGAAAAATATTAAAAAGAAGAGAAATTGAGATATTGTTAAACGTGTCGGGGACTTTTACGCCACCCTGTATTACGTTCTGTTATTCGTCTAAATACGAGAAACAACACTAGCATCGTTATTGTTCTTCTAAAGACGGCTTCCTTTTATAATTTCACTCTAATAATGTGATGTAAAACACGAAACCATTGTTCACGCTCGACAAGAAAAATGGCTGCTATTCTGAATTAAAAAGAAGGGAAATTTTCCAAGTGACCCAGTACACGCGGTATAATGATTCACTAGATTGTTCACTATGCTGCATGATAAATCTTCTGCTAGTTTTAAGTCAATAATAAACTTCAGCAGTCCATCATCCCAATCTGTGTCCATTAACAATTCAGAGTAATCTTCGTTGATTGTTTTCATATTTTACACTCATCCCTGATCAGCTAAATTGATTAAAAGTAAGACAGAAGGGATGACGGAAACCCGACTGCGATATTATTTACGCTGAGAAATATACAGATAAAAACAAACATAATAGTTTATCCGTAGGGTGTCGTGTAACGGGTGGTACAACTGGGAAGGTAGTAATTTTGTATGAAAAACTGAATCGAATAAAAATAAGGAATAAAAATTGTTTCATAAGAAGTTCAGGTCTCGAGAAAATTAAACATCGAAAAAATTTAAAATCTCGAGAATTTAAAAATCTTAGGAGTCATTGTGGGAGGAGCCAATTTGAGACCGAGTCCCAAAACTTGACGCGGGGGCTTCCTGGAAGCGTCTGAAACGGTACCCAGGGCTTTCCATAGAGTTTTTAGGGTTTTTCGAGCACCTAACCTTTTGATTACAAGGAAAATCTGCGAAACACCAAAATCACTAACTCAAGATCACAAAACTAAGAAACTAATGCAAGTTGTATCTTGTCTGTGTTGTAAACTGCACAGTACTTAGGCTAAATTTCGTTCAAGCGTACTTTCCTAACCAGAACGCAGAATTTTCATAATTTCGCGGAACACTTGTAACAAGTTTGCGAAACACCGGTTAAATACAATTGCCCTAGGGAGACGGAGTGTCCTGTAGAAGATCTCCTCCGCGCAACCAGAAAAGAAGGCCTCTCCTCTACTAAACAACTTGTAAGAAATAAACACTGAAACCCAGCGAGTGTTGTGTGAAATAAAAATTTATTTCTGTAGTACGCAAGTCAGTCGATTATTTGATTTCGATACAATTTCACGGTGCAACCTCTCTCCTTTACAATGTTACAATTTCAGCAACTCCAACAGCAACATTTTCACTTTATTCAGCAAAAAGAAACGCAATATCGAGTACGGAAGTGAAAAAGTGCAAACGAAGCTGTTCAGTTGTTATATAAATTTTATACGAAGAATATTATTTTACATTTATGAATAAATACTGAAGGAATTTCTAAATCACGTTAAAAGATTAGAACAATTAATTAAAGTTCTTTTTTTAAATTCAATAGCCCTTCTAGTAAAATATTTGTATTGTTAAAAGTATATAATAATTACTAAAATTAATTAACAAAAATAATCAAATTCTGCACGGTCCTATCTTTTCCAGAACAAAATTAAAGCACCTTAACTTAAAATTGAACTTCATTTCTGAAAATCGAGACAGCATGCGCATTTCATTAATTTGGAAATACATTCAAGCTTCCAATTTAGCTTCTATAAACGAAACTCATTATTCCAATGAAAATTCTCGCTAATCACCTTCTAGAAAAAGAAGAAAGAAAAAACGATTCGGAACGGTGGAATAATTTACACAAATCCCAAGCATCCGCGGGAAAACGAATAATCCATCAGCTTTAACGTCGTTACCGGATGTAATTAGAGAACGAGAGTTTAGCAAGTCGAAATGATAACGATACGCGGGTCGTCGCAATCGATAGGCGATCTACGGATGTTTGTATAATTAAAAGTTTGATTAATAGACGCGTACGCGCACACATACGGGTTAATCGAGCCACAAGGCTGTCGGTAAAAGGACACGTCACGGTTAATCCCATCACGCGGGTATTCCGTTGCGAACAGTTTACACCGCAAGCGGCCACCGCTGAATTCGTTCTGACAATGCGTGTCATGTCTCTATTATAAATGTCTCTTTCTCTAAACCACTATTAGGTACTCGCGTATGTGTCTTTTCTTATTTATTTCTCTGCTAATACGAATAAGAGAAATTTCGAAAGTTTTTAATTCGTGAGTTTCGAAATTCCCGTATTGTCGAATGTCTAAATTATTAAGTTTTTATGTCCTAAAATATGTAAATTAATTAAAAATTCGTAAATTCTCAAATATCTGAGTTCTCGAATTCCAGTGCTTGGAAATGTTCAAATTCCCAGATCCATAAACCTTTAAATTCCTGCGCTTGAAAATTCTGAAATTCCCAAATACCTGAATTCCTAAATTTTTAAATGTGTGAACGTCTTAATACCAAAATTGCGAAATTCAGAAACTCTGATATTCTCAAATTCGACAATGCTCAGGTATTTAAGTTCCTAAATTCTAGAATTCAAGAGTTCTGAAATTCACAAAATCGTAGAATCTGAAATTCTTGAACTCCGAAATCCCAAAATTTCTAAATGCCCAAATTCTCGCAATTATAAATTTCTAAATGTCAGTGCCTCAAAATTCCAAAATTCTCAAGTGCCCAAGGTTCCTGAATTCCAGAATTCCCGAGTTCCGAAATCTCTAAACTATTAAATTCCAAAGTTCCACAACTTTGACATTAAGTTAATAAATTTCAAAATTCTCAAACTGCAAAGTTTCGAAATTGCTGAATTACAGGGTTCCTAGATTCCTCGCTCCCTAAACTGTCAACTTTCCAACGAGTCCATCCCGTTAAATAAATAAAGTGAAAAAGAAACTCTCGATCTTGTCAATTATAGGTTGTTGTTCCTACATGAAATGACCGAGGGTATTAATAGAACTTTCAGCGAGTGTAGTTTCACTTTAAATAGAATATTTAGCAATCAAAGATTTCCTGGTTACAATACACTTTGACCATTGCGAAACGGGGTTATTTACACTTTTAGTGAAAAACAAAACCCTGCATTTCTAGGTAGTAAAAAATCTTCGAATACATTCTTCACTTCAGTTTCGTAACTAAATTCTCATCTAACTAAAAAGTGGTCGGTACAATTACGTGTTTTGATAAAATAATATTAACGAATCACTGAAAACTTTACACGCTTGTGAATTACCTGGTTGTTTCAGTGCGTTTTATTCGGAACATTCATGATCTGGTTCGCGAGTATCACGATCAACCTGGGTCCGACATTTTTGAGCGGTGCTTTGGCCGCGAACACAGAATCGGGTCATAATGCACCCAGCTGTCCCCTGGTACACGGCCCCTTCCGCCATTACATACTGAACGTCCTCTGGATCGCCATCAACATGATCTGCGTCGCTCTCACCCTCATCCATCTCAGGAAACTGCACAAAGACCTGACCAAGGCGAACGTCGAAGCGGTACGTATCTCGTTCTTGCGTTCATTCGCCGAGGGAAATGCGCTATATCGAGGCATGCATCATCCTTTCTCGCGCTGAACAGCTGCACGGAATCACGAATGCCACTTTGTGAAGTCCAGCGAGGCTTTAGGATCGGGTCATTTCACATGTTGATGACTGGTAGATTCGTTCGCGTGAAATGGATATATTGAAGTAGTGACATTTTTAGAGAAATAGTGGTGTTTTGTTTGCATACTGTTACAGTTGAATTTCTAAGAGCAGAATTCGCGAGTTCTGAAATTGTCAAATGCCAAAATTCCTGAATTTCTAAGTTCCGAAATTCTTCAAGTCCCGTCTTTCTAGACTTTCAAATTTACAAATTCTCAAGTTCTTATGTTTCTGAAATGCAATGTTTCGGAGTTCGAAAATCAGCAAATTCTTAAATTGCAAAATTCCGAAATTAAAGTTAATTCGCATATTCTTATAACCTGAAATTCCTAAGTGGTTTAATTCCAGTATTTGGGAATTCCGAAATTGTGAAATTACCAAATACATACCTAAAGTTCGTTAAATTCTCACAGTCTCGTATTCTCAAACCTCTAAGTGCCTTGGATTCCTGAATTCCAAAATTAGCGAATTCCTAAATTTTTAAGTTTTGAAATTTCAAAATTCTCATATTCTCGAATTTAAAAATTCGAGAATTCCTCGAGTTCCGAAATGGCAAAATTCCTGAGTTTCTATGTGCTGAAACCTTTTTCTGACATTCTCATGTTCTCAAACTTGACAATTCTAAAATTTCTAGGTTTACGAATTTCAGAATTCCTGAGTTCTGAAATTATCAAATTTATAAATTTCGGAATTTCAAACTTCAGAAATTCCTACATTCACAGGATAAATATTAATTATAACAGTCGTAGTTTAATAGTATCGCAAACTCAACAAAATGTTGTAACATGTACTAATAATTCATTTTACTGGAACCAGTCTATAATTCATCGACAACATCTTCATATTATTAAACCTATACTTAGTTATACAACTTAATGCACGCCAAGTAAACAGAATGTATACAATTTTTTTTAATACAAGAGAGAAATCCAAATGTCACATGTTGCTCCGGAACTTTTTCCTTATGGAAAAAAAAAAACAAGTACTTTTCAAACTATAATATATAAATGTTTCTCCTCAGTTCGATTATTTAACCTTACTGTTGACAAATTTTAATTTTCATCAGTATCGATTTGGTATATCTTGTATTTCTAAATTCAACAAATGTTCACAGATTTAATAAATCGCGGTAATAATTAACAAAGAAGAAAACCGAACAAACATTAACTATGAAAGTAAAATAGAAAGTAAAATGTTAAGTATGAAAGTAAAATTTTAATATCATATTTTACGAATGCGTTATAGCATAGTTGCAGCTACTGTACTTTATTGTTCCTTTTTATTTTTCAAATTTTTACACTTTATCCATAGTATATTTTTTGTATCTTAAAGAAGAATTTTTGTAGAGCACCGTTCATAGTTACTTAAAAATAATTTCTTTTTCAAGTGAAGAGCTTATTTTCAATA
>NW_017100181.1:1839543-1840560 GCF_001263275.1 Habropoda laboriosa | reverse complement strand
TCAGTAGTAAAAATAAAAATTTACTATTATTTCTGCAGTAGAACATAAAATTTATTATTATTTCAGTAGTGGAATATAAAATTTATTATTATTTCTGTAGTAGAAAATAAAATATATCATTATTTCAGTAGTGGAATACAAAATTTATTATTATTTCTGTAGTGGAAACTAAAATTTCTGATTATTTCAGTAGTGAAAAATAATGTTGAGCACAGAATCCTTTCTGCACTGTATACAAAATTTAGCAATAACAGCAAACTGCAGTAGGGTAATGGTGTAAATTTTTTTGGACAGCACTGTATGTAATATTATTCTTGCTACAGAAATGTTCAAATTATACTGGGATAATGCTTC
Source organism: Habropoda laboriosa (assembly GCF_001263275.1). Classification (NCBI taxonomy): domain Eukaryota; kingdom Metazoa; phylum Arthropoda; class Insecta; order Hymenoptera; family Apidae; genus Habropoda; species Habropoda laboriosa. Next base: position 1,840,206 of record NW_017100181.1, on the reverse strand, counting down.
TCTGCGTAACTGCTACATTTACCCTTTTATTCCAAAGTTTCTGGAAATAATAACACTGTACCGCTGCTTTTTTATTGTCAGAGTTTCAGCACTTTTTAACACTTTGCTGGACGTTGACGCAATAACACGTTTCACACTTAAAGCAACTCAAGAGCCATTGATGGTAGAAAATGTGAAACTTTTAATCAGTTGCAAAGAAAGCAGAACATTATTCTTGTAAAATGCCTCCATGTAAAGAAAAAAGCCTTTGAAGCACATTCTCTAAACTTTTTCTCCACTTTTCAACGTTATTATAGTCCCAAGTGTTTTTTATTTGGTCCCTTTTGATATACGTTTTATGCATTCTGTTAAACAATTTATTTACAATAAATTTTTTACAAAATTACCTAACTTAACCTTCATTTAAAAAACAAAGGCCTTTGAAGTAATACATTCTTTAAACTTTTTTCCCACTCTTAAGTATTATTATATTCTCAAGTGTTCCTTATTTCTCTTTCTTTTTATATACCTAGTGTGCACTCTGTTGAGCCATTTATTTACAACAGAGTACAACATGAAAAATAATAAATTTGAAGATTTTCACGTTAAACTACAAACTCATTGCATAGTTTGATTTTTTAAACTTGTGAAGAAAGTATTCTACAAAATTCCTTTCTCATTTTC
>NW_017100181.1:1825615-1838961 GCF_001263275.1 Habropoda laboriosa | reverse complement strand
TCGCTAAATCAAAATTCCCAAAATTTCTGGTTCACAGATTCAAAAACAAGCAAGCTTAAAATACTGCTGATAAAAATGTAAGTTTAAACTGAAATCTGACACAAAATTATATTTTAGAAAGAGAAAACAAATAGAGATTCATTTTAGTAGGTTATTCAAATTTTTTAAATCCTAGCTTCAATACTGTTTCAATGATATACGCATAATTTGGAAATAATCTTGATAAACGAATGGAAGAAAACCCTTCGTGTTTCTTTTCTTGCTTCTCTTTGTTGTCGAGGATACTTTCGAAACCATATATCACAAAGATACAGTACTTGACGCATTGGGTACAAATCATGTTTGACTACAGAGAATCCACTGTCACTAGCATTGCACGTTTAGGCTCTCTCTATCTCTCTCACACTTCCTGTCATTCATCTTGCATATCTTTTATGACTCCATCGAGTCACAGAGGAACGATATGAAGCGTTGCCCGCTGATTTTGATGAAACTTTGGGGATAAGCAGGAATTCGAAACGTGTTTGAAACATAGTTTGTTGCATTCAGCGTGAAAACGAGATTATTTGTGAAAGGTACGAGCCGCTCATTTGCCAAATCGGTTAACTCCACGAAATAGAGAAAATTGATGAAATTATGTAATTATATTAATATTTTTTATACTGTTGCATTGAAAAATTACATTATTTACGTTTGAATTACATTATTACAACGATTTACTTTAGTGTATGGAGTTGATCATATTGGTTCCTAAAATAAATTACTTATTATTCAAGGACTATGAAAATTTTTGTCATTTAGAGGTGTTAAACCTAATTATTAAGGAAGTTCATTTTAAATATAAAAAGGTAAGCATCGATCAAGGTTTGGCAATAATATGTTAAAAAATTCAAAAAGTGGAGTTAACCACTTTGGCTTCCGAATGGCACGTATAACGATAAAAAAATTCGTGAATTTGATTTAGTACGTTAACCTAATTAATGTATAATAAGTTACAATATGTGTACTTTTTTCATGGAAGTTAAAAGTCCTATATATCTTGGTACTTTTATGTTTCATAAAATGCATTCCTGTATCACTAGATATCTGAATTCTTGAAATTCTGAAATTCCTAAATTCCTAAACTCTTGAATTCCTAAATTTAAACATTTTGAAATTGTTATGTTCCTAAGTTTAAAAATTCTTAAATTCTTGAATACATAATATCCTAATTTCCTGGATTCCTGAATTCCCAATTCCCGAACACGTAAATTCCGAAAATCCAGAGTTTCAGCAATCGCAATTCTCTTGAATTCCTAAATTCACACATTCTTAAAATCTCAACATTCCTGGATTCTTAAATTCTTGAATTCCCAAGTTCCTAAATTTCTGAAATCTCAAATCCCTGGTAATTCCCTTGAATTGGTAAATTTCAAATTTCCCAACTTTCCAATTTCTAAATTCCCAAATCTCAAAATTCTCAAATTGTTTCACCATTATATTCCCATACTCTTGTATTCTTAACCACACTACACAATACTTCCGTAATTTCTAATTTCCTGTACAACACGGATTGCAACATCACAATACAATACATAATTGTACTAAAAAATTTCTGCCTTCGTTTTGCATGCAACATACAAACTGTGACATTCCATTAACAGGTTCACTGCACATTTTACAAGAAAAAAAAAATGGCCATAAGTCATTTGTACCAACGATAACTGACAATATACGACCAGCAAAATGTTAATTACATGAAAAATGCAAAGAAACCCGCAATAGATCTGGGAACGAACCAATCTATTACTAAAACACTGTTTCCCGAGATTTATCAGTTAGTTTACTCTGCCAACGCAAACTCCAGCCGCGACAGCGAGTGATTAGGCCGTAATTAATACAGTGTTCATTTCGTTCCACAAATTTGCTAGCCCGCTTAGTAGTCGTGAAATTGTAAACTAGTATTATTAATACAAATATCCTTCGATCAATAGCAGCGTGCACTTAGTATGATTAACTGAATCTCTGACGATGCTTCAAAAAATGAAACCAGAACTTCCCTTACTTTTTCTCTGTAGTACTGTTTCAACAGTACTACAGAGTTAACAGAGCATTAAACATTAAAGTAGAACTTCCGTACATAAATTAAAAAATTAATTAGCATTCACTTCTGTCAGAATCCTCAAGAATTGAAATAAAAGCTTTTGGTACAAGGTAGAAATTTTTGTAACATTTACCAAACGAATGAAATCGAAACTTTTTATGTCAAACTTTTCAAAATGAAAATAGAACGCAACATTACAAGTTTTATTTAATTGCATTTGTAAAAAATTCATTGCTATTTATCGCATTATACAGGGTGGCAAACAGCGGCGTAAAACAGGCCACCTATTTATCTTTTCTAGCAATGATAGCGCGAGAAAATTTTTATACCTGATTTAAATGGTTCCAAAGTGTGAATGGAAGAAAAATTTTTTATAAGTTTTTCTGTTCTATTCACCTATTTTTTTTTTTTACACAAATGTGTGCTTTTTAACATACATAACATGGCCTTAAAACAACCTTAGACTCCAAAACTTTAAATCAAATGTAAACCTTCCTTTCATTTTTTGCCACTTCTTCCATTCAAAAGATTGTCTTCCATCTTATTCACTATTTGAAACTATTTAAATTAAGCATAAAAATTGCCTCGCACCACCATAGCTAAAGAAGATAATTAGGTGGCCTGTTTTATGTGGCCCACCCTGTATACGAATTTATTTCAGGAATTTAGCTAAAAAAAAAAAAAAAGTGGAAAACACACAAACAGGAATTTATGTAAATTGCATCGACAAGGAGTTATCGAATCTTCTATTTGACATAATCGATTTTTGTATCAGGTAAAGGTAGCACTACTAACGATTTTCGTGAATACAACGGGTAACCAACAAACGAACGCGGTTCCTGAAAATTCTGCCGCATCTGCGAACGGTGGCACGCCCAAGGTAATAATACACCACAAACAATTCACTATGAATCTACCTTTCGATATTTTCGTTCTATCAAAACGGGAATCTTTGCAACAATTATTCAGGGATTTTACTTGGTTATTAATACACGTCCAATTATATTAAATCATTTTTGTATTTTTAATTATCGTAGATCGCACTCTTGATTTCAAGAACGTAACTCGTAACAAATACACACAATTTATCCGTTTATTTATTTATCATTTTCTAGCAATTAACGTAAAACAACAATTGGAAATTTGAATTGGAACGACAGCTATTAGTGTGGAAATTCGTAAGAATGATTTAAGAATGTACCTGATGAGAAATAAAAGGAAAATACGAATAATTTGACGGTGTAGAAATTTGCATCTAAAACTTAGGCCTTCGTAAAGAAGAAAAAGGGATTGCAAGCAAGAAATCCACTTAGCACATGATTTTCTCTCTTGTAGAAAAGCAAATCATCAGAGATTGTAAAGGGAAGAGAAAGAATTCTAAACGACTCAGAACGACTTAGAATGTCTAATAACTAGCAAGTTAATTTTCCGTTAGGTGAAGATACCTGGCACACGTAGAAATAGCTCGTTTTACCAACGCAAAATCGCACAGTGAAAATAGAAAGATTACGAAATGATATTTTCGCAGAGAAAAGAAGAACCATTTGGAAATACAAAAAAATTCCTAAAAATTCTTGCTCTGTTAACACTTTGCTGTCGGGAGACTAGTTTTCTAGTCCGAGCATACTGACGCTCGACAGCGGGAGACTCGTCAGGGCGAGTCTCGTACGACTCACGCTCATTCTCTCTCGAATCCTACAAAAAGACGGAGTTCTCACCGTGTTTTCATAAATTTATCCATTGGCGAAATGGATTTGAGTGATGATACCTGGCACACGTAGAAATAGCTCGTTTTACCAACGCAAAATCGCACAGTGAAAATAGAAAGATTACGAAATGATATTTTCGCAGAGAAAAGAAGAACCATTTGGAAATACAAAAAAATTCCTAAAAATTCTTGCTCTGTTAACACTTTGCTGTCGGGAGACTAGTTTTCTAGTCCGAAGCATACTGACGCTCGACAGCGGGAGACTCGTCAGGGCGAGTCTCGTACGACTCACGCTCATTCTCTCTCGAATCCCACAAAAAGACGGAGTTCTCACCGTGTTTTCATAAATTTATCCATTGGCGAAATGGATTTGAGTGATATTGAAAGAGATGAAAACGAAATATTTGCCGATAGATCGTCAGATTATTCTTGCAACGATAGTGAGTTTTCGGACAGTTATTACTCAGAAGATAGCGACATTGTGCCTGTGAAAAATCGCAATCTAGTAGTGACTCGGAAGAAGATGAAATTGATTTTGATTTTTTCACTTTGTGAATTTGCTCGGGTTTGCCAGCTACAGATGTAAGACGCGCGAAAAATAGCCCGGCAGCAAAGTGTTAAATTGAAAACAATAACTGCATTTAAAGAACACGAAGAAGAACCACTTCGGAATACCATTTTCACCAATTTTCAATTCCTGTTACTAACTCAGAATTCCTACAATTCTTGCTTTACAGATTGAAAACCGTTGGAAATAAGCCTTTTTGTATAATCGCGATCGATGAGAACTGCGCGCACCAATAGGGATCTACCGATTTCCGGTGGGTCGGAGTTTTTCCTCTCTCCCCGAAGGCGAAACGTGTAAAAAGTGGCAACAGACGTGCGATCCGGTGTATCTCGTTATTTTTATTCATCATATTAAAGAATAGGTTACTTTGTTAACTGTGGATTAATTTTCTTCCCTCGCTTAAGCAGTACCTGCATTAAAATTCTAACAAAAACGAAATGACGTCTAAAAAAAAACAACAAAAAGAGCCATTTCGGAGTACCGTGTTCACCAACTTAAGATTCCCAAAATTCCTGCTTTACAAATTAAAAAAGAAAAGAAAAAAGGGGAAGCAATTCTGTCACTTACTTAAAAAAAAACAAACAGAACAAGTAGTTACCTTGAACACAACAATTATCACAACGAGCTCATTCACCTGGTACTCAACGGGAAGGGAACAATTGGACCCCACAATCTCGCTCCTCCTCGAAGATCAAAATCTCGTTGTGTTTCACGCGCGACCAATTCATTTCTTCTCGAAGCCTCGTTTGCGTGTTTCGCGACCGCGAGGCACCTCATTATCAGTGCCATCTGGAAATACGCGTGAAATATCGGGTGGTTCGGGAAGTTCGTAGCGAAATTTAGGACCAATTCAAACCACCGCATCTCTGCTTCTAACTGAGATAGCGACAAAAGCCAAAAGGTATTTTACTCGCTGGTTGAAAACGAATGGGACGCACTCCTCGAATTCTTCGTAAAGTGAATGAATATAAATCGAACTATATTTTCTAACGCTTCACTGTGTTCGTTTTCAACTAAAGAGAAAAATACCACTTGGGTTTTGTCTCTATCTCAACGTTCGAACAGCGAGCCGTCGGGCGACTTATGCATGGGACTACGCCTGGGTCTATTTGGACCCAGGTAAACTTTTGCTTTATTTCGAGTGATTGATTTATATTGCTGTACAGGATCCGGCCCGATGACACGTACAAGTGGGCATGAGGTGATTCCTTAAGAAAAAATAAGGAAAAATACAATTTTATGTAAACAATGTACGTAAACAAAATAAATAATATATTTATGAAACATTCACATTTTTTGTTCCAGGATTTTTTGTTATAAGATGATATTCATTATCTAAAGATTAGTTCTGAAATACACACAGTAAAGATTTCAGTATGGGTCAAAAGAGAGCCGGTGTTAGCGTGCCGCGTCGCTGTTTTCGAGGGTTAAATGCATCTTTCGAGGCACGCTCACTTCCTTATCGGTCTGACATAAACAAACGTGGTCGTCCAAATATTATGGTCATTTTGACTCAACAGCGATAAAGTCAGGCGACTCAGATTAGGAAATACACCTATTTTACGTATCAAATGTAAATAAACAAGAAAAGTATGCATATTTATACACAATTCCTTCTTGAAACCAGTGTACAATAGAAATTTTGCTATGGGTCAAAATGACCCTGAATTCGTCTCCCGCGTCCGTCTAAAACAATTCGCCTTCCGAGGGTTAAATAAGGACAGAGATACGTCGGTTTGAATTTTTCCTAAATTTCTCTACGAACCATCCGAACAACGCAATACGCTCGCGAGTCGTTCGACTAGAGACGGTCGAAGTGAAGAGAAACGGCGTGTCTCACCGCGATATTTCCTTCTTGTCGATTCGCTAAAAAGGAAGTATTGCCTTTAGAGAAGCGCAGCGGCAGAGGAGCACCAGAAAATGAGGAACTACTTAAAGAGGATGGAGAGGGAAGGCGTGCAGAGGGTGAAGATGTTCCTGGTGATCACGGCCGCGTACGGGATCCTCTGGGGACCACTGTTCTTCGTCACCCTGGTGGATCATCCCATCATAGGGAATCCAACTGGCTACGAGGTAACCAGAAATGGACCAACTGCACGATAAACTCTTACGGAGCTAGGTTTATGATACCGAGGCAACGTGTTATTCTCTGTTGCTTCTCTTAGCTTTTATATTTGTCTTTATGTCGATGGTACTAGGCCAGAGTTATTCCTTTTTCCTCAGCTTTTTATTATTTTTGTATACTCCTTGCCGCTTCTGATAGCTTTTACACGAAGCTTCTTTTCTTTTATTCCTGAATAGGCTTTAAATCAAATGAAACGCAATTTTTCCATGTTAAATTTAACACTTTACCGACCGGTAGCCTATTAATCGACTTTTTGCCGCCAACGCTTACCGACCGGTAGCCTATTAATCGCTTTTTTGCCGCCGACGCTTACCGACCGATAGCCTATTAATCGGTCAAAGTTTGATTTAACATTTCTATACGTATAAGAAAAAGCGCGTATATTCCCGCGCGATAGCCTAGAGTCTAAACAGAGCCGGTGTCAGCGATGTATTATATCTGTGACCGAGTGAGCGATCGGAAGTGCGAAGGATGTTCAACCGCTACCGGTCGGTAAAGTGTTAAAAATACAAGAATATTTTTCTTCTTGTTTCATATTATTTTTATATCATTATTTCCAGAATTGACCTTGTAGTCGGATTTTACATTGTTACTATTGTTGAAGTAACCTCTTCTACCGAAACGACGAATTCAACTTGTTATAAGCTTTCTGTGTCAAAGTACGCAGTGACGAGCTGCATTTGTCAGAAATTTTTAAGTAACGAAGCATTTTAACTAAGAAGGATATATTTATACTTCATCTGTGAAAGAAAATTGAAAGAAATTAGGAGATTTACGAAGTCGACCGCGTTAATTTGAACACATTTCGAATGTAATATGGAAGGAAATATCGATGATTTAAAATCCGAAATTTTTGCAGTTCGATATAGAGTAGAGGTGGCGTTAATTCGGGCTGTGTTGAATTAACGAGACCCTAGCTCTTCCAGGAATTACTTGACCCCGAATCAGATTGTTGAAGCACAACGCAAACGACGAATGGGAATGCATAAACAATGAAATTTCTCATCGCTTTTTATCTCCCTGCTCGAATTAATTTCAAGAAACAACAGGAGTAATTCGTAATCGATCCGGTGTGCAATAAACGCGGTTGTTTCGTTTAAAATCAGACTGATGAGCTCAGTTTGGAAAAGAAGAACAGTTTAGAAATAAAAGCTAACTGCAATGCTGGCGAAACGTTGAAACGCAAAAAACAAAATTGGACGCAAGGAAACAATTGTTTCCATAGCTGAAACTGTATTAACCTTTTTGGCTGCAATTTTTTGCGGGCAAACGTACCGAGACATATAACTTCATTTTTCTCAATTCCATAAAACAATGGTGAACTTAGAAACTTACACTTTCGGTTCTTCCGAAGGGAGCTATGCCACGAAATGTTGAAAAATAGACTTTAAAATTTCTCGTTTTGTCAAGTAAAGTAGTCCCAAGTAAAATTTTTTGTAATTCGAACAGTTTTTGTGAAGCTTCGTTTTTAATCCAATTTTGAGATTTAAGCATACAGAAAATAAAATAGAAAATTGCCACTTTCCCAAATAGACTACCTCCATATTAATAAGTTTAAACAAAGAAATGGTAGTCTTAACCTTTCGATAGTTTATCCCGTGTGAGACTTGGGCAGAGCGTCAAATATCTAACTGTTTAACTCAAGAAAGACTCTAAGGAAGAAAGTAAGAAAGGTCGAGATATTATTATCATAACTATAACGTAGGGTGTTTTAAAAATGATCACACACGGCGTAGCTATTAAAAAGATACGCGTAAAATTAAAATTTTTTTTCACCGTAATTCATAATTTTATTAGACTGTCAAAGGGTTAATTACCCAATTTCTATTGAAACACCCCTTTTCATAAAAGCCTAAATATCTCACAACGCTACGATCGTGGCATAGCTCCTAAATTTTCAAAAATGTAACATAAACTGTTAATAGACTCATACAAACAAATGTGTAAAAGTATCTATTACGCTAACTTTCTATTTCATATTCTTCTTGGTTAAAATACTTAAAAATTCGTGGCGAGAGCAGCTCATCATTGCGTATTTACTTACTTTAGCATAGAAAGCTTACGACGAGTTGGACCCGTCATTAGAGCATGAGGAATGGAAAAGCCGTGAGTTCAAACGAAACGTGAGGTATCGCGAGAAACCTCGTTTCCTTCGCGAAATTTCGAAAAAGAAACGATTGCGAGATTACCAGAAAAAAAATCTACCGACCCATAAAAACAAGGAAGAGCGATGCTTCTTGCAAATCTATTCAGCATCAGCAGAGAAGCTCTTCTGAGCGGCGTGACGCCATTCAGAGGCGCCGGATGCGCCTTCACTCGCTGCGATTTCGCTTCCTGATGCACAATGCGGATTCAAGCTTCACCTTCTGGCTCCGTGTGCCTCGTCTCGCGTCTTTTTCACACGTTTCCTCTCTCTATCTGCGCCAACGTTGTAACGCTTTTCAAAGATTAAAGGGATTAATTAGCGCGAGACGCGAATGAAAACGGCGCGGAGTTTGTTAAGAAACAGGAAGAATCGAGGAGTCTTTGACGTTCCCTCAATAGAGTGTCGTTTTTCTGAAGAAAATTTACGATGAATCTTCCTTTCAGCTTGTTCCATTTCGCGTGTGAGATTCGAGGGAAAAATCTGAAAGGTTGCTTCCGTGTTCTGACGAAACTGCGGTAGATCGCTAAAAAGTTACCGAATGCTGAACTTCCTGGCAGCGGTGTCTCCTTTCTTTAACCGTCTGACACGTTTTACAAATAAACTGACGTACCTACACTGTCGTTCGGAAGTATCAGGACGTCTATTATGTTCGTAAAGAAAGTACCGTATGATTTAAATTATATTTCCTGAAGTGATAATCACCGGTATTGACGAAACTTGACGAAATATTTGAAACAGTCGTCCGCATTAATAAACATATTTGGTCTAATATCTCGAAAACGATTAAAGACAGAGGAACAGCGTAAACTGAAGGATCTTGTATTTTTCAAGAACGAAATTTGAAAAATACAAAATTATTTATTATTTTTCAAATTCACCGTTGAAAAATATAAAATTCGTCAACTTATCGAGTAATTATCGAGTTGGTAGAAGGGAATGTTAAAATGTTACTCGAGTACTACTTTTAATAACAAAAATGCTGAGTAAACGGAGATTCAAAATCTACATTGTAACACACAGAAGCGATTTACTTTTCCACAAATGAATTTACAAGCAGTTTCGATCAAACCGAGTGCAGTAAGTTTTCAATATAAATTCATAAAAGAAAAAAGAAAGAATTCAAATAGGATGACCGCAGACGCTCCATCCTATCCACCTTTCAAGAAAATACTGTCTTACAAGGAGCATAAAGTACGTTGAAGCTCTATTATGTATAAATCGCATTTGCAACCTTTCACTGAAGAAAGTGGTGATATATCAACTAAAAAGTTACAGTATGCTGCAGCTGACAACAATCGATCCTTAAACTGTATTCGTTGGGCGAAAGAAGCGAACTTAAATGCAGTATCGAGCACATAAATTGTCACAAGTGCCCCTTGCGATCAGAGACCATGACTGTTGGTATAGCCTTAATACAAAAAAGTTATGGTATGGTAATTATTTTCTCGACTTAAACATTTGCACTTCACAGATATCACCGATATTTATCGATACAATTCTGAGATTGACGTAATACTGAATTTACTGTAAGCCGAATTTCGTCGCCAATTTTGTCTAATTTCGTTCAATGCAATGTTTTCTCGATTAATTCATTTCGAGTACATACTTCCATAGCGCAATCTTTTTTTCTTTTAGAGTCCCCCATAAGTAGAAATCTAGAGATGTAAAATTAAATACAATTAAGAGAAAATGCATTTTCGTGTCCTCCTTATCATTTCATATTTTTGTTATAACTTTTTAACAAAGCATGTATAGACTTTTTTTTGTGACATTTTAGTTTGATTTTTAGCTGTAGATCACGCTGGCAAAACTCGTACACTGGCTCAGCGCAGACTAGTAAACCAACAAATGGACTTCTTCTCATTTCTCCTACCAAATTAACCCTGCACACTCGAAATGCCAGTTGCGCTCCCACGAGCATTCATTTTGGCAGCTGACATTTCAAAAAATTATAAAATGTAAAATTAGATAAAGTAATGTTTAAATGATAAAATCTAATATTTCGTTTCCTCAGGAAAAAACATAAATTTTCCGTGACAAATTATGTTTATGTTGAAATGTTGAAATATTACTCGAGTAGAAAGGATTAAGAACGTGATTGAATGTACAAATTAACCAACATTCGATAAAAAAACACTGTGCCACAATAAACCTTGGTTTATACTCTTTCCAAATAAAACCTGATAAATGCATTAAAATAAAGTTTCCTTCCGACACAATTCAAAGTTCATTCGACGTATGAATACGCGCGAATCACTTCCAAATACGAAAAGTAACGCAGGTTGCAATAATGAAAATTCCAGGTGACTCTACATATCGCGTACGTTCACGCGTTCGTGAACCCCGTGCTCTTCCTGGGTCTGCATCGAGGCCTGCGACAAGGCCTCTCAGAGTTCTTCTGCGGCTGCTGCGAGGTGATAGCCAGCTTGATACTGGGTCCAAGCATCCCCGTGGAGAGTGTACAGCCGCCACGGTACCACGAACCTATCGAGGCGGTCCCATCACCACCTGAACCGCCACTGGTGCAGACAAACGCATGTCCCGATCTCACAGACGTCGCGTTACTCAAGCCACCGTTGCCACCGACCGGCAAACACTTATTGGTATTGCAAACAGATATTTTCAACAAACTTTTTCGCTTCTTTAGCTGATCTGGAACGTGAAAGTAACGCTGCTTCGCGCGCTGCTGCTTTGCGAGAGGTGACGATAAAGTTTCAAATATATTCTCAAATGGGTCGTTCGATACGTAAAGAAACAAAGCGGTCTATACTCTGTCCAATTTAAGAATAACCTCGCTTCGCGCATGGGACGTGCCTAAGGCAGGGCTAGAACGTCCAACCCCCCACTTAACCGCCTACGTTTTCCTCCGTCTTACCCTCTGCTACGCTCTCTGTCTATGCGCAGAACGGACGAGAATCGGTCCGAGAGCGAGGTTATTCTTACATTGGACAGAGTGTATTTCGAAAAATATCTAGATAAAGAATAGGGTACTTTGAAAATCGTAAGTTATCAATTTTAAGTAGGTGTTAAAATAAGGCAGTACTGTTGAACAGCCCTTCAGGCGGGCAAGGGCGCCCGTCGTTGCCCGCGGGCAAAGCTGAGGACGAAATCGCGGGCCAGTGATGTCGCACACATTAAAGCCGAGTGGGGAAAAGACACTTGTGTTACATATCTTCGAAACACAATTCTCCTTCTTAACCCTTTCGATACTAACAACGACTATAGTCGTTGTAATAAATACCTCATACGTTTATTTAACGCGTAGATTACTAGAGTTTAGGCCTACACTTATGTTTCATTAATCCGTATCTAAAGAAACTGGTCTTACGATGAACCATTTCATAGCTTTACCGAAAGAAAACATTTGACACCAACTTTCAACCCTCTATCTCGACCGGGGCGGTATAGTAACAGGGAAACTTCGGATTATCCGGTTTTGCTCCATTTTCCTTATCTAGTGGTTCGAAAATATTCTGAAAAATATCTAACGCATTTTAGGTTACCTTGCAAGTTCCCGCGATTTTAACCCTAGAGCGGTCTTCGGGTCTTTTTTGACCCACCGCCTTTTTATATTTTTAGTCATTTTTGCTGTTATCGAGTTTACGTTCCTTAACATTATTTTAAACGTTCACTGTCTAGGTTCGTATGTCGCGTTGGAAACAAAAATTATTGCACACAAGGTCTTAGGTCCTTTTCCACCCAAAAGTCTTAAGTGTACAGTCAAAACGAAGACCGCTCCAGGGTTAAGCGGTTCACTTTGAAAAAGAGTAACTCCGTTGAAATTAAATATTTTTATTTAAAGTAATTTCCATAATGTCCGATACATTCCTGCCAACGTATTACAAGAGAATTAATTTCACGTATGTAAAAACCGGAATCTCTAAGAGAACGATACTTCAGGCTGTTTCCTGAATCGGTTGAAGTACAATTTTGAGTGGAATTATTCTCAAAATTTATTGTCACTTCTCGTGTGCTTGTGGAATGGCTGAATGGCTTGGTTCCTGGCTTGAAAATGCTTTTAGCTAATTTTATGAGTCTGCTGGTGAAATGATGGGAAGAAATGTTTCAGAGGTTTAGAGGAACGAGTGAATTTGAACTGTCTAGTTACGCAAATAATTTCCATTCTGTTCGGCATTTTAGTTATGCAACAATTTCTATTTTATTCATTTACCGAACTGATCAATTATTGTGCACCATTGGCTACGGTAATATTTTATTAAAAGAACAACACCAGAAAGTTTATGAGAAGCTTCCACATAAATGAGACACGTCTATTTAGACGAGAAAAATAATTATTGTTTGTTATACTTTGATAAATGAATTACAACCTATCAATCTCGCTACTATTTTCATTTCCGACGATTCAAAAAATTTATTTCAAAAAGTTTCAAAAGGTTGAATGTTTACAGAACTAATCGATCGCGAAGTTTCTGACGAAAAATCATCAAAGAACTCATACTTCCGCGTTTCTGAAACTTCGATATTTCGTTCGTAAAAGAGTGTACATAGACTTTCTTCGTTCAGGTATAACTAATAAGAATCGTACCGTTGATTACGAAGCTTCAAAGCTTCGAGTTTGCACGATGTCCAAACATTGTTCTCTTTTGCAATACATTTTTACATTCAAATGACACCGACAATTTAATTATCTACCATTAATGAAAAGTATATGAATAAATAAATGTAACTTCGAAGTCTCGAGTAAAATCTGGCCTC
>NW_017100181.1:1822336-1825549 GCF_001263275.1 Habropoda laboriosa | reverse complement strand
AGCAATAATTTTGTCAATCTACATCTTCAATATTTTCTTTAAATACGACAAAATATTCTTTATATAGTAATCATTTTTTACACGTGAAAGTATCCATTTCCATTTTGTTTATGTTTCGCAAACAACTGAAATTTCCTGAAATTGTATTGTTCCTTCGTGCAAGATTTTTGATGGACAAAATTATTGTTTCACCTTGTACGGTAGCTTTAAGAAATGATGTCTAAAATTTTGAATAAAGTGTGCATCGATGATAAAGGTAATTAATACGTAATGAGTAATAAGTAGCTGTGGAAGACAATTTTTTTCACGTGATATTTCAAGGAAAAGTCACACTTCGTAGCAATGTTTTCCTTAAATTTTCTCACGCACTAAATTCAGTATTTTCACTGATATGTGAATTTCTTGAAAATACTCACTAAGTTAGTGACGAGCAGTTTGTACTATAAATTATGAACTTTTTACTATTGATTTTCATTCTTTTATTAGTGATTTTGCAATAGTAAAATGGAATTTTTTAAGGTTTTCACTATTCTAGATCGATTCAAGATCTTCGTTGTAGTTATATTCGAAGAAGTAAACAGCGTTCGTAACATTTTCCATAAAAGTATGTATTTTGTTTATTAGAAATATTTTTTTAATGGCAAAATATTTTTGTGGAAAAGTGTCATTGAGTTACTATTAACGAATTATGTATTTCAAACGCATAATGTTGCTCAAAAATTAAATTTGCTATTATAACAATTTTGCAATTATAAAACAAACATTTACTACAGAGGAGAAAATTGTACATTTTATAGTTTTGAATGCATGCATCTTCAACAAACAGAACCCTAATCCAAGTCAATTTCTCGTTCCTTAATTATTTCAACGAGCAACTTGAATGAAACAAAAACAGATAGAAAAAAATATACAAAAATAAAATAAAAATTCAATTTTGCTCATTGAGGGAAATAACTGTTTTCTGTCTATTCAAAAATCGTCGAATCGAGTCATTCGAACGGTCGATATTTTATTTTTAAAGAAAATAATGCAAAAAAATTTGATTCTTGGAAAAACGAGCTTAAATGTCCAATTTCACGAATTGCAAAACAATATTTTAGAATTTAACGCTAAAGCTGAAATTATTAGAGAAAAATTTGTCAACTTTTTCGAACCATCAAACCTCGCAAGAATATACTATATAGATTGAATTTCATTCATGATAGCATTAACCCTTTGCACTCGGAGATCATTTTGCTATAGGAAAGGTTGCAAATCGGATCTTCTTTGAAAATTTTTCAAACTAATGTATAAACTATACTATTTTACTTCAATATTCGATGTATTTTCTATTTTACTCTGGTGAAGAAATTTATGGAGACCCATAGATCTGCTCTCTGTCTTGATTAATTATTTATCATGTGACGATTATTTAACGTCGCTTCTCAGTCGCCACTTGATTGCAAAGGGTTAATATGATTTCTTTCGATCATAGAAGGGTTAATGCCTATTCTCAAACTTCCATTTCTTATTTAACCCTTTCGCTGTTCGGTAAAACAAGGAAACACAAAAATTTTCAACTTTTTCACGATTTAATTCAGTCACATTAGTAATAAAAACAAGGAAAAATATGTATGTTGTACATGTATTTCTACGTTACCTGTCGAAATATTTTCATATTCAGATTATAGTAACTTCCCCTTTTTAAAACTTTGCTGGTTTGTAGGGGACGTCGATAAAAGTATCACGTAATTTCTTTTCTTTTGCTACTTTTTGGTCCTTCAGGGTGAAAACACCCCTTAACGGTTAATGTCTGTTTTCCAATTTTCCTGCATATCTTGAAAACTATAGTAAGCAGATACAAAGGAATAGAAGAAAAATTTAATGCATATTTTTATACTTGACAAAGAGATACAAATTTTTTAAACTAAAGATAGTAAATAATATTTTTCATTACACAATTTTATAGAGCACAAGAAAGGAAATTCTTTTATATTTACCATGATTTTCAAGATACACGGGAAAATGGGAAAACACATAATAACCTTTAAGGTGTGTTTTCACACTAAAGAGGCAAAAAGTACCCCCCCAAAAAAATTGCATTATACTTCTATCGAGGCCATCTACAAATTTACAAAGTTTCAAAAAATTGGAATTTCCCGCATGTCGTAATTTTGAACGTCACGACTAATTACGTCATATAGAAGGCTGAACAGCGAAAGGGTTAATTTCACGCACGACATCCAATCCGAGTACAACATTCCAGCACGAGCAGCATGAAAACTAACTGGTGATCCCGTGATGTACGTCATTAATAAAGGTGTTCTTCTCTACACTTTCTGTTTAAGATTAACTAATCGTAATTAATCGCGGCGTAATTAAACCGTACAGGACGACTCCATGATCGTACCGCCGGATCCTTGGATTGTGGTATCGATATCGAAAAGCACGTCAAGCGTTTACGAGGAAGATATTAGTAGAAGATCGAGCATTTTGTTACCTCCGCCCCTGAAACTGACCGACTTGAAAGTGAACCTCAGCCCTACCAGCAGCGATCTAGCCAGCGAATGAAATTTCCTTTATTTTATTCTTTGAACCTAACAGGACACTTCAACGAGAACATTTTCTTGCAATTTTTCTCGAGAAAAGGATAAATATCGGCAATGATTCTTCTTGGAAATTTTTTCGAAAATATTTGACGAAAATCTGTCGGCAAGTTTCTTAAAGCTTGCTTCGATTTTTAGCGAAAGTTCATCCACTGGGTGGCCATGTTGCACGGACGTAAGCCACGTCTATATATGTTTTCTGAACGATTAATAGCCGAGAAGTCATCCCCACTACTTCTCAAAGTGGCTTGAATTTTATTAGAAGAAAATCGATGGTAAATGGATTAGTGTTTTATTATTTAGACGAGTGAAGTTAAATTTGTGTGTCTTTTGCTTTAGTATTGTGAGAATTATTGAAGTTCTGGAAATGGAGATATGCACAAGTGTATTTAGCCGATTTTGCGTTATAGGAATAATTGTACGACGAACTGGTAACGAAAATAATTCTGACACTCTATTTATATTTTTAACATACGCTACTGGCCAAAAGTGTGAAACCACTTACCAATTTATAGGAATAATGCAGAAATTAACCTTATCTTATGAATTTATTTTAATTTTATTAACTACAATTTTAAACCTTAAAAAAAAAATTGTAGTATAAATTTTTTAATATTTTGTATTATTT
>NW_017100181.1:1819209-1822212 GCF_001263275.1 Habropoda laboriosa | reverse complement strand
GATTTCTTTCAACAATATCAAATTCACACCAATCAATGTTGCAGGGATCAATTACCAATTTACTTCAATTTCGTAGATTTAGGTACTAAAAAATTCATTAAACGTTTCTTCTAAAAATTCTTGCACACTTTGCGATGCACAGTGGCCTCAAACTTTTGACCGACAGTGTATATACACATACGCTTCCGTTCATAAGTATTAAGGACACTTACTGAATGTGAGGAAAACCTGAACAGTCGTTACAAAATTATTCAAATCCCGAAAACACAATTACTCGGTCTGAAATCTCGTCTTATAACGAATACATATATTTTTACTGATACATGATACTAATTTTGGCAAAGAGATGTAATTTAAATCAGTATTATAGTATTATATATCAGTATTATAGTGTTTACAATTTAAATCAGTATTATAATATTATACATAGTATCATATATCAGTATTGTAGTACATACAACTACTTTCTACACTTTCATATAACGGATGTCCCAAGTGTAATTGTTTCTCGTTCACTAATATTGTAATATACCTATACTCTGTCCAATTTAAGAATAACCTCGCTTCGCGCATGGGGCGTGCCTAAGGCAGGGCTAGAACGTCCAAACCCCCACTTAATCGCCTACGTTTTTCTCCGTCTTACCCTCTGCTACGCTCTCCGTCTATGCGCAGAACGGACGAAAATCGGTCCGAGAGCGAGGTTATTCTTAAATTGGACAGAGTGTAGTTTTAAATACCGAATTTCAACCATCTTCATAAACAATACACCTAAAAGTGTGTTACACTTCTGTAATACACAAAAGACACTGCTTTCCTTTCTCGAAAATGGAAGTATCACAACAAACACACGAATTTACCAAAAATTTACCTATTTTTCCAAAACTGACAAATTGCACTCAATGGGTCGAACTATCCACAATACGTGCTACAATCATTAAGAAAATTTAAAAAAAAATTTAATTAACACTTCTACAACAAGCGACAATTTTTACAAAATTTTCCACAAATATTCAAAGAACTTTCAAACATAACGCAAAATTTTTACAATTCCTCGAAGACTCTTGTGCTGGGAAGTATTTCCGTTCATTTTCGAGTCGGTATAACGTAAGTACTTACTATGCAGAGCTGGATAAAATGTTAACCGAAGAAATGCGCTGAATTCTCTGACAGAATCATAAAAACAAGGCACATGTATTTTTATTATTGGCCGAAACGGTCACATCTGTAAGCAGGATCGTATAACGTAACGAAAAAAGCGAACGGCACACATCGACACCGAGTTGGATAGAGCAATAGCGAGTGAATCGACGAGCTTTTTCCTGTATCCGCGGTAGGTCTTGGAACGTATCGCCCTCGAATACGGGGATCCTACTACTATGTCAGCGTGTGCCACGAAAAACCTTAAGATGGCAGCTTCGGGAGCGGCGGAGCCAAGCGAAACGAGCGGAGTATAGTTGGTGGAAGCGATATAGCGAGGTTGTGAATTAAAGCACTAACGCTTATCCGGATAGTCCATCTGTGTAACGTAGACGGACAGTCGGAATCTGTGGGCATATGGGTAATAACACGCGATTTTGGTAAAGTTTAAAGTTAACACGTTGACTGCCACCGTTGGTCACCTGTGACCGGAGGGCCTTAAATGTTTAGAATAATTAAAATAAAATGAATATCGTCAACTAAAAATTTCAAACATCATAACTAACTACACTCTGTCCAATTTAAGAATAACCTCGCCCTCAGACCGATCCTGCGTATAGACGGAGAGCGTAGCAGAGGGTAAGACGGAGAAAAAGGTAGGCGGTTAAGTGGGGGTTTGGACGTTCTAGCCCTGCCTTAGGCACGTCCCATGCGCGAAGCGAGGTTATTCTTAAATTGGACAGAGTATAGACATTATTTTGAATTTAAAAAAAAATATGCCCCCTGAATAAACCATGTAAATCTGGCGTCGCAGTCAACATGTTAACAGAGCCTGCGCAAGCACGGTGAATACATTATACGGCCCTGACTAAAGGTTCAAGTTCTCATCTTCTCGTACTTCGGTCAATTCCTTTGTTAGAACCCTCGAAGCACGATTTCTTTTCACTCTTGTCCGATTTAACGAACGTGCTACATTTATTCCACGTAGTATACCTCGACGCCTGACTGATTTTACGACCTCGCTGTATCGCTTCCACCGACTATACCACTCTCGCCCCTGTGCCGTTTCGCCAGCATTCTTTCCAGCTCTGAATAGCAGATCGTCCAGCGTTAAGCATTCTCCAAAGATATGTTTCCCCAAACGGGAGTTAAAAGCGGGAAAAACGTTGCCAAAAAAATGGTTCCGCGAGGAACCGTCCAAAGATGTTCGAAGATTGCCAAAGTACGAGAGAAAGGAACGAGAGATAAAAGCCTGGGGTGATCGTTCGCTAACATTACGCACGTTTCCATGTAAAATTTCGCTTTTTAGATGATTCTATTTAGGCGATGCCAGTTTAATTAAAAAAAAAGTAATAAAAATGAAGAAAAAAGAAAATTAAGAAAAAAAAAAAGGCGCGACAAGAGAAGCTAGCAATTAAAGTAGAGAGGCAGAGAATCACCGACGAACATAGTTCCTTAATTGTGAATCGAAACAACATTAGGTGCACCAATTAGCGGTTAATCGAGTGAATTAATTAGGGATACGTTAGATAGTCTGCACCTTCGAATGAGCTTTCCACTCAACTGGGGACTCAAGTGATCGAGCTTTTGCCTCGATCATTATTACTATTATATATTATATTATTTACTATTACTATTATCGTTATTATACACTTATTGTACGGATATATACAGAGGCGCCGGCACGTGTGTACATATACAGGGCGTGCCATAAATAACTGTCCCTTGTTTTTTGTCGTCTTGCTTTGTAGAAAATTGTTTAATGTGCGAGAAATATGACAAAAAAAAAGCGATATTAGCGAGAAAAGTAGCACGATCTTACTTTTTGGTTAGAAAATTAATCGTAATAATATTTTTGATTAGGTT
>NW_017100181.1:1806556-1819137 GCF_001263275.1 Habropoda laboriosa | reverse complement strand
GAGTAAGAAAATTAGTTTTGTAAATGTGTGACAAATTTAAAAAAAAAAAAAGAAATCGATATAAAGATTTTTCCTAGCATTTTTGTTGCCTTAGAAAATTTCTTCGAAATTTCGATGTTTCCTTTTTGAGATCATCTGAGAAATATTTTAGAAGTAATATAAACATCTGATACACTACTTAAAAAAGATTTATTAAACACATTCGTCTATTTCTTTATACTGTATGTGTAGAATTGAACAATTAAATTGATCTTTGTTTTATTTACAATTTTTTGCGATCAAATTATTTAAGCGATCTATCCAAGAAGAACGAATGAAACTAAAATGATCTTAAAATTATCAGATTTGATTTTCATTTTGCAATCTAATACGTAGAAATATTGTTTCAGAAGAATGTATAACAATAAAATTGTATAAAAATCAACAAAAATTCAAACAACTTAAATTCAGTGCTTAATGATTGTCTATAAGTTTAATCAAACTTGAAAAAATTAGATAATAGGATACAAGAACCTACGCGAGAAATCTATTCGAATTATTAACAATATTTAAAATCTCTAAATCTAGGTTCACCTTAAATTCTCTTAATTAATATCTTTAGCATAACGAAGAAGAACGAAACGATTTACAATATTTGAAATTTCCAAATCACTAAAAAGTCCAACCCAAAATATCGATCTAACCGAATGCACGAGGATATGCAATTACGTCGTAACATCGTAATGAAAAATTCAACAGTCACCCTGTATATGTGTGCATGTACGAAAATATTTACTTATATACATATACATATATATACATATATATTTTCTATGCAAAACTTTAGGGATTTCCGGACGTGCGTTCTGTAACATACTTGATCTTACGAAGAAATGCATGTTTTAATGCACGAGTTACTCGCCTGAATTTTCAGAAGAGAAACAAAAAACATTGTTTTCCTTTCAGCAACATTGTTCGTCGTTTTTTTGTAAAATAAATAAATATGTCACGGCGTTCGTTTGATATAATTTAACCAAAGGATCTTACGAGTCTACGCTGAGTTTTGTACCGCGAATTTCAATTAAACCGTAACAGAAATTTCTATCGAAATGAAACATCACGAGAAGCAACAACAGAAGAAATTTAAAAGAAATATCGTCGTTTTAGAGTTTGCGTATGTTTAAGAATTTGTAGATTTGTATTTAATTTTATAGAAATATTATAATTGACCTTTTTCTATTTTCAAACATTGGTACATATATTTTCTTTTTCTAATAAACAGTTGAGATGAAAAGATTCATAGTTTCTCTTGTCTGTAACATTACTGACTCATCGACAAGAAGTTTTCACCTTTCATACCTTATTACAATACAGGGTGTCCCAGGTTTTAACGGCCAAACGTTGTCAATATATTCCATGGGTTGAAATTAGAAAAAAATGTTATACAAACATAGGTCTTTTGAAGCTTTATTAAAAAGTTATGGCAATAATACAAAATTAAGAGAACAATAGCAGACTCGCGGTTACAGCGATATAATACAGCAGAGCCGCTTAACTTCTTGCTCACGAGCAAATTTCCCCTCCCGAGGTTCCCCCACTACGCGGTACGAGCACGCAGAATGTGTAACATAAACCAATGGCAGTCGCTGGAGTTGTGGTGGGAGGGCTCCTCGCGTCCTCCTCCCGCCACGCCCCAATTCCAGCGAGACCATCTCAGTCGCATAGTGGGGGAACCTCGGGAGGGGAAATTTGCTCGTGAGCAAGAAGTTAAGCGCCTCTGGTCTGTGGCAATGCAAGATTGACATCAGAAGACATCAGATTAATGCGTCAATCAATAAATGCGTCGTTAATATTTTGTATCAATTCAGTACGCGATCTTATAAATATCGCGCAAATATTGATGATCTATTTCTGTATTATGTACATCGCAGTAACCGTAATTCTGCTATTGTTCTCTTAATTTTGTATTATTGCCATAACTTTTTAATAAAACTTCAAAAGACCTATGTTTGTATAACATTTTTTTCTAATTTCAACCCATGGAATATACCGACAACGTTTGGCCGTTAAAACCTGGGACACCCTGTATATCAGAATTGACATTTCTATTAAAGTCGAGAGCAACGTGTTGACTTGAATAGAAAATAAGATCATTTTCTTAGAATATACTTTCTTAATGGATATCACTTTTTTGCAAATAATAAACGAATTAACTGAAACCTTTTTCTCAATCAAGACTGATCGACTATAATAACATGCAAGTTGTTAATTTCAATTAATAATAATTTCAAAAAATTTCGAAATTAATTATCACATCACAAGTATCTCCATGCAGGATTTTTCAAAACTCGTTGTGTATGTATTAAACAAACCAATTTACCAGAGAAAATGATACAACTATTTAAAAGATAAGTAAAGAAATTTTTAAAGAACAGAAAAATTTCAGTGAAATACTAAATTTTTGGGTATCACAACGTTCGGTTAAATAATATTGAAAATATCTCCTTCGATGTTAATAAATATTATAAATAAACGAATATTACAAAAATAATATAAATATTGTAAAATATTGTAACAATGATATTATAAATATGAAAAATAAATTAATAAATATTGTTAATATGAAAAGAGATATTTTCAGTATTATTCAACCAAACATTATAATACTCTATAATACTAAAAATTTCTTTATTTACTTGCAAAAAAATTTCTACTATTCTCTCTGACAAAATTGATCAATAATGATCGTCACCATCCCCTCCCTTATCCCTAATGTAAACCACGGAAAAAGGTGGCTACAATGGTAATGCGGAGGCATTACTCGAAGGCAATTCGAGCAATTGAACGTCATCATGCTGAACGTTTCGCAAATGGATCGGACATGAATCAGAATTCATGTAATTACCGGGCCTCACGGAGAATCCGTGGATTCGATCGGTGAACGTAAACTGTAATAACTAGAACATTTACTAATATTGGTCGAGATCTTCAAATATAAGCAGTGTCTACATGAAATACCATTTCCATATTTCGCCGACGTTGCAGCCGCGTGATTTTCTATTTCTTCGACAAACACACTATTACGTAATCTGTTGCTCAATGTAAGTTAATTAAAAAATTACTGAAATGCCACAGAGACTGGAGAATTCGTAAAAAGCTCCGTTAGGATTTTTGTTTCAGTCATTCTTTGGGTACTCTAACGCTTAAATGTTGGATCCATCCATGTTTCAGCAGAGATAGTTCAGCTTTTTTATTACATAATCTATTAAGTACTCAATGTAAGTTAATTAGGAAATTACTGAAATGCCGTAGACACTGGAGAATTCGTAAAAAGCTTCGTTGGGATTTTTGTTTCAATCATTCTTTGGGTACTCTAACGCTTAAATGTTGGATCCATCCATGTTTCAGCAGAGACAGTTCAGCTTTTCCTCTTTGATTACACAATCAGGTTTTTACATTTGTTCGTATAAGTACCAAGAATGGAGAATAACGATATTTGTGAAATTTCTTTATTAAAAGCTAACCAACAACCTTTTCTCCAAAGTGTACCTCTGACTTTTGAATAATTGCTTCATAATTCAGTGTTGGTTATCTACGAACTGTAGTACGTAAGTTTTCGAAATGTCAGCGTTTATGACGTCGAATAACTCGAAAGTATTGGAAGATCGTTCTTGAAGAAAAATTGCGTATGTTGGTTAGCAGATTATCGAAACTTATGAAACAGTTGTTTGAAAGCGAAGGGGACATTTGGAGAAAAAAACAATAAGATTTTATGTAAAATGTATGTAGCTTTTAATAAGGCAATTTAACGAATACTAAATCAGGCTTGTTATTCACTATTTTTGATATTTATACGGACAAACATAAACACCTATTGCAGTTGGTACCATTAACACGTTGACTGCCACGGTGGTCATATGTGACCGCAGATTGTTTCTCCTGTAGCGCAACGGTGGTCATCGGTGACCGGAGTGCTTCAAATGTTTATAATTGTAAAAGTTGAATGAACACTGACAGTTAATGAATTTTGAACACCATCGCTGATTAGAGAATACTTTGAAATAAAATGTGCACTATTCAGCAATTAAAAATTTTTATTAGAAGATCAAAAATGAGAGATTAATTTTTATCAAATCTCCTATCTACCGATGTATTGTATTAAAGCATTTCAAACATAGACGCGGCTGATCAATACAATCTGGGCAGTATGTGGTAACCTTTTTGCTCCGATTTTTTGCAATCTTTGTTCCAAAACTTTTTCTTTGTCAAAATAAACGAAGATCTGTTTACTACGTTGCTATGATACTGTTTAAGGTATATACCACATCGCACAAGCGTCGTAAATAGCCATAACAAATAAATATTCCAAAATAGTTAACAAGTGTCATCAAGTGCATCAAGGCGCCGTCGTGGTCGCAGGCAAATATCGCTTTCTCAAAACACCACAAGTGTTTATTGCGTTGCCTGCGACACTTAGTCCCTAGGACCAGACCCTGCCATAACTCCTGGAGTCTCCGAACGGAAAATAGAAAAGTGGTCCACGACTTTTGCCAACGTCGATTGGCCACTTGACTTTAACAAAACCTAGAAAAGCGGAGATTCCACAGGATTCCCACGACTCCGTCCACCGAACACTTTCTCCGGTCGTTGTTCACTCCACCCTAAGATAACGCGCTAAGGGCGAAATGGAGGGAGGTTGCGATGCACCGGAGTAAACTGATTGGTGATTTAGAAAAGGAAAAATCACCAATCAGGGTGTTTTTAGGAAAATAGGAGTCTTTGTCGAGGGAAACCGCAGAGACTCCAGCAGAAACACTTGGCCACTCGCGAGAAACACTTGGCCACTCGCAACAGAAATACCTCTCACTTCGCAGTAGAATTTATATCTTGAATTAGTTGCAGAAAATAGAACATAAAATAAAAACTTAGTGTTTCAATTAAGAAACTGGTCCTTCGAAGCCTTAGACCATTAGTCGGCACACGCGTGCAAAAACCGGCAAAGCTTGAACGATCGAAAGATCAACCGCAAGCCCTAACAATATGCTTAGAATAATAAAAATACTATCGTGGCGTCCTGAGCAAAACATGTGATTTCGGCGTGGCAGTCAATGTGTTAATTTTGTAATATAAGAGAAAAATCGAAAGCAAAGCGGAAAATATTGAAAACGAATTTGACACGAAATGCGAATTTTGTTGAAATATAGCGAGAAATAGAAGAAACAGGGTTGAATATCAGATTATTAAAAAACAGCGACATTTAATGGCAATTTTGAATGGTTTCCATAATACTAAAAGAATAAACTAGTGATTTTTCATTACTTAAATAAAAATTAGTATATTCCATTTTTTCATTGTGTAATAGTACAAATTTTTGGTCGATTTTTTATCAATCTCGAATAAAACAAAAATATTCTTTACTCAACAATTGTTTCTCGTTACTGTAAAAATTTTTAAAAACTGTCTAATTTAATAATTTTTATTTTGTAGAGACGCCTAACGAATTACCACCACGAATTTATCCAAAAACCAAGTTACCCATAACAAAACGTCACTCTACATTTTTCATTTATTTTTTCATCCATCAAATTATCTCCTTTCAGGCGCTGTATCATTAGTCTCGCATGAAATCTCGAATAACAGGCACCACGTTTCACGTAATAGCACAATTACATGTAAATTTCATTTCATTTACAAAGTACGATCACTGAACTGCGGCATTAAATCGCACGGAAGCTATCTACTAAAATTTGTATTATAAATCCGATTACTGTTCTCACACAATCGACTGTTAATTCATTTTCGGTTTATTTATAATTATCGTCTTACCGAAATCGAAATTATCAGTATTTCAATGAAAATCAGCGGACATTCGCGCCCATTCTCTGTTCTCGATAGGAAAATAACGATCATATAATTAACAGGGGTCCGAATGAACTGTGAATTTATCACTATCGTTTCGTAAATGTTTCTATTTACATTAATTTCTATAAAATGGATACTTTTTCGTGAGATAATTCGACACCAAAATTGGAAATCGAACAGAACTCAATTTTCTATCGATATCTGACAAACAATTGTCAACTGTCGATCGAAGAATTTCTTTGAAATAAATTCATAGAAGAAATGAAACAGACCGTTTTACGAATGCTTTCTTGAAGAGAACTCGTTGCAAAATTAACATTCACCGTGTACTACAGTGTGTAAACGAAATTTTCCTTTTTCTTCTCCGAAATTCATAAACGTTCAGCAAGAAGAAAGAGAAAGAAAATTAAGTCCGGAAAATCCCTGAAACAATGTCAATTTCTCCCGAAAGACTTTCCGTAGAGGAACGTGGAGATGAAAGGAGGAAGATTACGAGTAAGCTTATGAAATTATGAAATTCTTCGTTACAAAGTGAGTGTTAGGCAAGGAGTTGACGATAGTATTAAGGATACATAATTTACGTTGATTAAGGTGCCTGGCAGATCGACAGGGATTACACGAAGATCGTCCAACAGATTCATTTCAACAATTTGTATCGCTGATTATACAAGCATTATTTGCGTTTATAAAACTATGAAATCGATGTTACATGAATGTGTAAATAAATACAGAGTATCTTTGGCAGCAACAATGGTTAGCCTTTAACTTGGCCTTCTCTCTAGAAATTTCATATACCATTTTATCAAAAATTGCATAAATTAGTATAAGATCATTCCACGCCAAATCGATCATTTTTTGACGTCGACATCACGGATTTAGTTCTAAATAAAATATAACGTAGTACACGTGAAATTAGGGGGGGTTTAAGTCATCATTTAGCTGGTTTCGAATCTGTTCAAAATATACGGACCTTTAAATTTATCAACTTTTGCTCGTTTTTATGAAAAGCAGCTGTGCTTAGCAATTTTTATCTCGGAAACTATTGGTCCAATTGAGCTCACTTTTTTCTGTTTCAATTTAGAAGGATGGCCGTATTGTAATAATATTTTTGTCATTTGAAAAATTGATTTTATAATATTGAAAATCATAAACAAATTCTTATTTTGCAAATTTCTCTGTGATGGGCTAAAGGTGTTCAAATTTTTAAAAGACAGTCACATTCCTTGAAATTCTATCTACAAATGAGCCCTTTTGCAGGATGGAGTCCTTAAAATTAGCGTCACAAGGAGCTGGAAAAGGACTGATGTATCCTTTTAGGTAAGCGAGCCACGCGCTCTGCAATTACAGTCTATCTGTACCTCTCGTACCCTATAGTATGTAAATACCTTCAATAGGGGAGGTCAGAAACATTGGAAAACTGCGACTTTATGTTCTAGCAATGCCACACTAGTAGTGGCATTATAAAAAACATATTTACCTGTCCCCGTGGTGTAATTTGTAACGCTAATGCCGGAGGCATGTAAAACTTGGGAGCTCATATCTCGATTATAACTTACGCAAAACATCACAAGTATGGAGTCTTTCGAAAAACTTGGAGGCTGATCAACATATTTACCTGTCCCCGTGGTGTAATTTGTAACGCTAATGCCGGAGGCATGTAAAACTTGGAAGCTCATATCTCGATTATAACTTACGCAAAACATCACAACTATGCAGTGTTTTAAAAAACTTAGAGGCTATGTCGATAATAACTTACGCAAAAAATCACAACTATGCAGTGTTTTAAAAAACTTGGAAGCTATGTCCATAATAACTTACGCAAAAAATCACAAGTATGGAGTCTTTCGAAAAACTTGGAGGCTGATATCTCGATAATAACTTACGCAAAAAATCACAAATATGCAGTATTTTAAAAACGCTTCAATGTCAGCTGTAAGAATACATAATCAAAAATATATGTTCCCGTATAAAAACTTAGACATGACTCTTACAACAGAGCTTTCCAAAATCATTGCAAGGTTAAAAAAAATACCAGAACAATATGTCGCCCTTTCTTCCCTACAACTTTCGTCTGACACATTTCTTTGTATCATTCGTAGTTTTCACGATACTTCCGTGTTCTGAGATAAACCGGACACACTGTACATTCATGTTTACATAATTATTTCTTATTCTCCGTTTCGTCAAGAAACGAGGAAATTACCATACAAGCTCCAAATAATCGTGTGAAACGTCGAATTCTCCTATCTCTGATAAATAACGTCAGCCCAGGACAGCGGATCCGCGAGATCTAAATGAAGGGACGTATGGTCGGATTGCAAGAAAAGTTCCTCAAAGCGATGCTGAAAGCTAGAAGCACTTCAAGTCGCCCGGATAGAGACGTTATTCTAGCTGCTACAAAAGAACCCTCATTGATTCTTCCTCGCCATGCGGTTATGAGGCCTCTCGAGGCTGATAGCAGTACTTACTCGTTTACCAACTTATGACACGCTAAAGAGTCCCTTCGGAGCATGAAAGACGAATATCGTTCTCGTACATGAACGTAGCCAACGTCGTTTATGCGAGAAATTTTTGAAAGAATTCCATCTCGTTCGTAATAATTTTACGCGAATTTTTCCCGCGCATGAATAAATTTGCATAATTCGCGCCGTTGACTGATCCCGATAACGTAATTCAACAATGTTGAAACGAGATGACTCGATTTTGTCGAAGTGTTTATTGCTGTTAACACGTTCAGTGCCGCGTGGGCCATCGATGGGCCACGTTGGACTTTCCGGTCAGAGCGTTTGGTAATTTCGTATAGGAAGAAATATTAATATGCTTCATAAAACCGTGGGTCATCCATGACCCACGTAGCACAATGATACGTTTTCAATTCTCTAGGTGACGTGTTGCTATTGGTAAATAGTATATATAACAGGGGTGGCCATAGTGCGGCTCTCGCAGGCGAGTGGTGCGGCTCTTATGCAAATAAAATGTATGTATGAAATATGGTAAACTAAAATTGATCAATGTCCAAAAGTAATTATTTTATTTCATTTCTTGTTCCAAAGTTATTAGTAAACTAAAACTTTAAGAAATTGAACTGATTTTTCAGTTTCTCATTGTTTGTTTTGTTATCAAAAATAAATAAATGGCTCTGTCAAATATTCCTTCCTGAAATGTGGCTTCCAAATGTAGTGTAGCTGGCCACCCCTGGCATATATGTATAATGAACGCTGTAACGTGGGTCATCGGTGACCCTCGCGGCTTGAAAGGAAAGTCACGTGAATATGGCGCGGCACTCAATGTGTTAATCCTTCATTTTTCACTTTATAATCATGTCACCTGTTAAATATACATGCTTTTTCATAGAACATTATGAAATAACGTGGTGTCCCACCGGTGGGTCACGCCGAATATTCAAGCTTCTTCTGTCATTTTTGCCGGAGTGACCCATCGGTGGGTCATCGATGAAAATTTTGTTTAAATTCATCTTATGTTTCTTTAATGCGCTATGCTTCCCCATCGTTACAACGCTAAGTTATTTCTTTGAATATTTGTAGAAACAATAAGCACAAAATATCCTCCGAACGTTGCAAAACAGTAAAATATACATTTATACAACAGACTAAAATCTCGAAAAACATTCTAAGCAACTAGTATCCCCTATTACATCCTATTTCACGTCACACCGTACGAAATTTGCAATTCCATTGCGACAACAGTCAAATTTCAAGCCACCGCCTAAGTAAACCGAGAATAGAATCTATTATGAAACTATTATCTAAGTAAATCGAGTAATCCCGTAAGTAAATCGAGAATAGTATCTGCACGTCCGTGGGAGACTTTTTGCTCAGACTGAGCTATCGAACGATCTGTCAAAGTTCTTTACAGCGGTTCTGAATCACCCTTTGTACAAAGTGGGTCACGCAGTTGACACAGGCTATACAGGGTGTTTTTGAACTGCAAGTAGAAAGTCTGCTTGAGTTCTACGCAAAATAACTGGTATCTCGGGGGAAGAAAATATGTTGGAAGTGTTCAAAAGTGTTGAACTTTCGTTTGTGTTGTATTCTTTGTGCAAGTTCGTCTATTTTCCATAAAAAGGAGCGGCGGCAGTGCGCGCGAGAGAAACAAAGAAGGTAAGAAAAGTATGTGAAAAAGGTGAACGGGCAAATTTGAAAATTGTCGTATTCTGTGGTCGAAGATTAGTAGTGAGCCGCTCAGAAGCCAAAATGATTAACTCCACCTTTTGATATTTTTCAAATTTTAGCATCGAGGCAAATGCTTGGTGCTTCATTTTTCATAAATAAAACAAATTTAACAAATTTTATTTGCAGGAATTAGTCAACTTTGGTATTTGGGTAGCTCACGTTACTAAGAACTAAATAAGACTGCCCACATAAGAAAGGAAGATCGTTATTTCAACAAAAACCGCTAAAATCTGACGAAACGAATTAAAAATGTTTATTACCATTTGGACGTTCGTATTCTCCATTTCTTCACTTGAACAAGTACACGTACCCATTTTGAGTAACTCCGAATTACTCCGTAAAAAAGACTACGAATTCACGATCCAATAAATATACAGTGTGACGCAAAAGTCCCTGGCACGTTTCAAGGTAACTCCCGAAATTTCGCGGGAAACGATGGAAAACGTGGAGAAAAAAGAGCGTATCTGTGTCATCAAAAAGAACATGAAGAAATCTTTGTCAATAGAAAAAATATCTCGATGCATAAAATTTTAGTTTCGCCTTTTAATTTTTCGCCTCCGCGTTTTTCCTCTCCGACATGCACAATAATAAAAGAAAGAAAATTGCCAGGGATTTCTGCGCCGCCCTGTATTCTCTAAAACGTTAAACACAGCTCTGAGTTGTTTGCTTTGATCATGATTTGAGAACACGAATTCTAAATAATAAAATAAAAAATATTTCGTAATCACGTGGACCTACGTATAGAGTTTTGATTGTTTTTATAATTGACCGAAGGGTGTTCACGTTACATATACGGTGAGCTAATAACAAGAAAGTACAAAATATATTCTTTCATTGTAAGAATTCATTTTTATGTATGAAAGTGGTAACGATAGGTATTTGTTGAACGTTTCACGAAATATGTATTTCCAACTTCTATTCACGTTGCATTTTCTATTATTCGTGAAACGTTAAGCATATACGGTGAATAAAAAATTTCATTCCAGTATAAATAATAAACGATCCCATTGGTGTTATCAATTCTGGAACAAATGGAAATAGACCTGTAGTATGTATGAGATCTTCTTGTGGCTCAGAATGATTTGTCAAGCTCGCCTGTAGAACTTCCCTTGCAAGACAGCCTGTTTAGATAGACAAATTTTCTTACACCGTTACACTTTTTCCGTCATATTTCGAGCTACGTGACCCGTATAAAGAGTGAACCACGTAACGTGACCACTTCTATTATTTTCGTTGCAAGTGGACCAATCAAAATTTCTTTCTGTCATAGATTTCACAGTTTCGAAAGACCTTGAGGTGATACAATTAGATTTTTCCTAAGGTATGTCTTTTTTAAAATCACTTTCAATTTTTTCGTGTGTAACCTTACAGTTTTCTCTTATTGGTCTATCGGTGAAAAAGCTCGGTAAGAAATATATATTTTTTTTTCATCAAACAGAATGATACGGCGATAAAAAAAAAATTTGTCCAAGAGGAGCGACATACAATTTTTGTAATTGTAAGCTTCGAATTTACTTAAATTTACGGTATTACGTGTTCAAAATTCCGATTGTTGGTTTCTTTTCTACACAATCGCGTGAAATTAGTACTGTGAAGTTAAGTAAATTCGAAACTCAACACCGTCACTGCCACCGACGCACCGTGTGCGGTCCAGGATGTACTGCGCAACGTGCTATCGATTTTCTGGTGGCAGTGACCGCGTCAAGATTAGAAATATCGCGCGTCATTCCTGTTCGAAAAAATTACTTCTCACCTAAATGATTTTATCGCTGTATCGTTTCATTAGATAAAAGAAAAATATATTTTTTATTAAGCTCGTTGAAACTATAAAGTTATGTAAAAGAAATTGAAAATAATTTTAAAAGTTTATTCGAAAAAGAGACATAGGAAAAATCTAGTACCGTCACTTTGAAGGTCTTTCAAAACCTTATAATCTGTAACACAAGAAATTTTTATCGATACACTAATAATGAAAATAATAGCGGTGACCACGTTATGTGGTTCGTCCTCTATACAGGTCACGTAGCCCGGAGCGGCAAAAAATGGAGGAAAAAATGTAATGGTGTAAGAAAATGTATCTGCGTACTTACGTAGACAGGCTGTCCCGCGAGGGAAATTCTATAGAGTGCTTAACAAATCATTCTGAGGTAAAAAAAGGTCGCAAACATACTATGGGTTTATCTCCGTTTGTTACAAATGGAAAAATGTTAATTATTATTTTTATTCAAACGAAACTTTTTATAACGAAACTAGCGTCACTTCTTTTATACGTAAAAATGAATTTTTACAATGAAAGAATATATTTTTTTACTTTTTTTGTAATTAGGTCATCCTAAGTGTAATGCGAACTTATTTTCATATTTTTCGAGAGTGAATTATGAAAACATAATCAAAACTATTAATCTTCAATGTGTCATTCGCCACCTTTGTGTACTACGACGCGTTTTTTCTCTTTGTTCTTGTATAAAACAGAGCTATATTTGATTGTGCCTCCTTTTTAATTAAAAATATAGAAGAAAATTTTAGAACTTTTTAGTATCTAATCTT